>NW_022588199.1:0-20473 GCF_009834535.1 Camelus ferus | reverse complement strand
GCAACCCTTTCCCTTTGTGCTAGATGAACGAAAGTCTTTTCACATGCTCATTTCTGAGAAATACGTGTGTGTGAAAGCCGCCCTTCATCTAGCTTGTTGGGAACAAAGTTTCTTTTCACTTGCAACTCCACTCCATACATATATACGTGGGGTACTAGCTCCAACTCGGTTTTGCAGTGAAACTGCAGTAACTTCAACCGTCACTAGAAACAGACTGAGAAACCAGAGTAAAATTTTCCTGAAAAGCGTTCCCTTTGTGCTAGATGAACGAACGTCTCTCCACATGCTCAGTTTTGAGAGATAAGTGTGTGTGAAAGCCGTCCTTCACCTAGCTTCTTGGGAACACTAAGTTTCTTTTCAGTTGCCAACTCCACTCCATACATATTTTTGGGGAGGTACTAGCTCCAATTCGGTTTTACAGTAAAAATTGCAGGAACTTCAAACCGTCACTAGGAAACAGACTGAGAAACCAGAGTAAACGTCCTCCTGCAACCGTTTCCCTTTGTGATAGATGAACGAACGTCTCTCCACATGCTCAGTTCCGAGGATAAGTGTGTGTGAAGCCGTCATTCACCAGCTTGTTGGGAACACAAAGTTTCTTTTAAGTTGCAAACTCCAATCCATACATATATAATGGGAGGTACTAGTTCCAACTCGGTATTACAGTGAAAACTGCAGGAACTTCAAACCGGCACTAGGAAAGAGACTGAGAAACCAGAGTAAAATTTCCCCTGCAAACTGTTCCCTTTGTGCTAGATGAACGAACGTCCCCCCCTTCTCCACATGCTCA
The DNA here is from genome assembly GCF_009834535.1 of Camelus ferus. Taxonomy (NCBI): domain Eukaryota; kingdom Metazoa; phylum Chordata; class Mammalia; order Artiodactyla; family Camelidae; genus Camelus; species Camelus ferus. Next base: position 19,683 of record NW_022588199.1, on the reverse strand, counting down.
GTTATGAGAAAATAAGTGTGTGTGAATGCCGTCCTTCATCTAGCTTGTTGGGAACGCAAATTTCTTTTCACTTGCAACTCCACTCCATACTATATATGGGGGAGGTACTAGCTCCAACTCTGGTTTACAGTGAAAACTGCGAGGAACTTCAAACCGGCACTAGGAAACAGACTGAGAAACCAGAGTAAAATTTTCCCTGAAAAGCGTTCCTTTGTGCTAGATGAAGCGAACGTCTCTCCACAGTGCTCAGTTTTGAGAGATAAGTGTGTGTGAAAAGCCGTCCTTCACCTAGCTTGTTGGGAACACAAAGTTTCTTTTCGTTGCAAACTCCACTCCACACATATATATGGGGTGCTACTATGTTCATCTCGGTTTTACATTGATAACTCAGGAACTTGAAACCGGCACTAGGAAACAGACTGAGAAACCAGAGAAAAAGTTTCTCCTGCAAACCGTTCCCTTTGTGTTAGATGAACGAACGTCTCTCCACATGCTCAGTTCTGAGAGATATGTGTGTGTGAAAGCCGTCCTTCACCTAGCTTGTTGGGAACACTAAGTTTCTTTTCAGTTGCCAACTCCACTCCATACATATTTATGGGGAGGTACTAGCTCCAACTCGGTTTTACAGTAAAAATTGCAGGAACTTCAAACCGTCACTAGGAAACAGACTGAGAAACCAGAGGTAAACGTTTCTCCTGCAACACGTTCCTTTGTGCTAGATGAATGAACGTCTCTCCACATGCCCAGTTCTGAGAGATAAGTGTGTGTGAAAGCCGTCCTTCACCTATCTTGTTGGGAACACATAGTTTCTTTTAAGTTGCAAACTCCACTCCATACATATATAATGGGAGGTACTAGCTCCAACTCGGTTTTACAGTGAAAACTGCAGGAACTTCAAACCGGCACTAGGAAACATACTGAGAAACCAGAGTAAAAGTTTCCCCTGCAAACTGTTCCCTTTGTGCTAGATGAACGAACGTCTCTCCACATGCTCAGTTATGAGAAATAAGTGTGTGTGAAAGCCGTCCTTCATCTAGCTTGTTGGGAACACAAAGTTTCTTTTCACTTGCAACCCCACTCCATACATATTTATGGGGAGGTACTAGCTCCAACTCGGTTTTACAGTGAAAACAGCAGGAACTTCAAACCGGCGCTAGGAAACAGCCTGAGTAACCACAGTAAAAGTTTCTCCTGCAAACCATTCTCTTTGTGCTAGATGAACGAACGTCTCTCCACATGCTAAGTTCTGAGAGATAAGTGTGTGTGAAAGCCGTCCTTCACCTAGCTTGTTGGGAACACAAAGATTCTTTTCAGTTACAAACTCCACTCCATACATATATATGGGGAGGTAGGAGTTCCAACTCGGTTTTACAGTGAAAACTGCAGGAACTTCAAACCGGCACTAGGAAACACACTGAGAAACCAGAGTAAAATTTTCTTCTGCAAACCGTTCCCTTTGTGCTAGATGAACGAACGTCTCTCCACATGCTCAGTTCTGAGAGATAAGTGTGTGTGAAAGCCGTCCTTCACCTAGCTTTTTGGGAACACATAGTTTCTTTTCAGTTGTAAACTCCACTCCACATATATATATGGGGTGCTACTATGTTCATCTCGGTTTTACATTGATAACTCAGGAACTTGAAAACGGCACTAGGAAACAGACTGAGAAAACAGAGAAAAAGTTTCTCCTGCAAACCGTTCCCTTTGTGCTAGATGAACGAACGTCTCTCCACATGCTCAGTTCTGAGAGATAAGTGTGTGTGAAAGCCGTCTTTCACCTAGCTTGTTGGGAACACAAAGTTTCCTTTCAGTTGCCATCTCCACTCCATACATATATTTGGGGAGGTACGAGGTCCAACTCGGTTTTACAGTGAAAACTGAAGGAAATTCAAAACGGCACTAGGAAACAGACTGAGAAACCAGACTAAAAGTTTCTCCGGCAACCCTTTCCCTTTGTGCTAGATGAACGAAAGTCTCTCCATATGCTCATTTCTGAGAAATACGTGTGTGTGAAAGCCGCCCTTCATCTAGCTTGTTGGGAACACAAAGTTTCTTTTCACTTGCAACTCCACTCCATACATATATATGTGGAGGTACTAGCTCCAACTCGGTTTTGCAGTGAAAACTGCAGTAACTTCAAACCGGCACTCGGAAACAGAATGAGAAACCAGAGTAAAATTTTCATCAAAAGCGTTCCCTTTGTGCTAGATGAACGAACGTCTCTCCACATGCTCAGTTTTGAGAGATAAGTGTGTGTGAATGCCGTCCTTCACCTAGCTTGTTGGAAACACAAAGTTTCTTTTCACTTCCAAACTCCACTCCATATATAAGTATGGGGAGGTTCGAGCTCCAACTCGGTTTTATAGTGAAAACTGCAGGAACTTCAAACCGGCACTAGGAAATAGACTGAGAGACCAGAGTAAAAGTTTCCCCTGCAACCCGTTCTCTATGTGCTAGATGAACGAACGTCTCTCCACATGCTCAGTTCTGAGAGATAAGTGTGTGTGAAAGCCGTCTTTCACCTAGCTTGTTGGGAACACAAAGTTTTTTTCACTTGCAAACTCCACTCCATACTTATATTTGGGGAGGTAGGAGCTCCAACTCGGTTTTACAGTGAAAACTGAAGGAAATTCAAAACGGCACTAGGAAACAGACTGAGAAACCAGACTAAAAGTTTCTCCTGCAACCCTTTCCCTTTGTGCTAGATGAACGAACGTCTCTCCACATGCTCAGTTCTGAGAGATATGTGTGTGTGAAAGCCGTCCTTCACCTAGCTTGTTGGGAACACTAAGTTTTTTTTCAGTTGCCAACTCCACTCCATACATATTTATGGGGAGGTACTAGCTCCAACTCGGTTTTACAGTAAAATTGCAGGAACTTCAAACCGTCACTAGGAAACAGACTGAGAAACCAGAGTAAACGTTTCTCCTGCAACACGTTCCATTTGTGCTAGATGAACGAACGTCTCTCCACATGCTCAGTTCCGAGAGATAAGTGTGTGTGAAAGCCGTCCTTCACCTAGCTTGTTGGGAACACAAAGTTTCTTTTAAGTTGCAAAATCCACTCCATAAATATATAATGGGAGGTACTAGCCCCAACTCGGTTTTACAGTGAAAACTGCAGGAAATTCAAACCGGCACTAGGAAAGAGACTGAGAAACCAGAGTAAAAGTTTCCCCTGCAAACTGTTCCCTTTGTGCTAGATGAACGAAAGTCTCTCCACATGCTCATTTCTGAGAAATACGTGTGTGTGAAAGCCGCCCTTCATCTAGCTTGTTGGGAACACAAAGTTTCTTTTCACTTGCAAACTCCACTCCATACATATATATGTGGAGGTACGAGCTCCAACTCGGTTTTGCAGTGAAAACTGCAGTAACTTCAAACCGTCACTAGGAAACAGACTGAGAAACCAGAGTAAAATTTTCCTGAAAAGCGTTCCCTTTGTGCTAGATGAACGAACGTCTCTCCACATGCTCAGTTTGAGAGATAAGTGTGTGTGAAAGCCGTCCTTCACCTAGCTTGTTGGGAACACAAAGTTTCTTTCACTTTCAAACTCCACTCCATACATATATTTGGGGAGGTACGAGCTCCAACTCGGTTTTACAGTGAAAACTGCAGGAACTTCAAACCGGCACTAGGAAACAGACTGAGAAACCAGAGTAAAAGTTTCTCCTGCAAACCCGTTCCCTTTGTGCTAGATGAACGAACGTCTCTCCACATGCTCAGTTCTGAGAGATAAGTGTGTGTGAAAGCCGTCCTTCACCTAGCTTGTTGGGAACACAAAGTTTCTTTTCACTTGCAACTCCACTCCATACATATATATGGGGAGGTACTAGCTCCAACTCGGTTTTACAGTGAAAACTGCAGGAACTTCAAACCGGCACTAGGAAACAGACTGAGAAACCAGAGTAAAAGTTTCTCCTGCAAACCCGTTCCCTTTGTGCTAGATGAACGAACGTCTCTCCACATGCTCAGTTCTGAGAGATAAGTGTGTGTGAAAGCCGTCCTTCACCTAGCTTGTTGGAACACAAAGATTCTTTTCAGTTACAAACTCCACTCCATACATATATATGGGGAGGTACGAGCTCCAACTCGGTTTACAGTGAAAACTGCAGGAACTTCAAACCGGCACTAGGAAACAGACTGAGAAACCAGAGTAAAATTTCTCCTGCAAACCGTTCCCTTTGTGCTAGATGAACGAACGTCTCTCCACATGCTCAGTTCTGAGAGATAAGTGTGTGTGAAAGCCGTCCTTCACCTAGCTTGTTGGGAACACAAAGTTTCTTTTCAGTTGTAAACTCCACTCCTACATATATATATGGGGATGCTACTATGCTCCATCTCGTTTTACAGTGATAACTGCAGGAACTTGCAAACAGGCACTAGGAAACAGACTGAGAAACAGAGTAAAAGTTTCTCCTGCAAACCGTTCCCTTTGTGCTAGATGAACGAAGTCTCTCCACATGCTCAGTTCTGAGAGATAAGTGTGTGTGAAAGCCGTCCTTCACCTAGCTTGTTGGGAACACAAAGTTTTTTCACTTGCAAACTACCACTCCATGCATATATTTGGGGAGGTACTAGCTCCAACTCGGTTTTACAGTGAAAACTGAAGGAAATTCAAAACGGCACTAGGAAACAGACTGAGAAACCAGACTAAAATTTTCTCCTGCAACCCTTTCCCTTTGTGCTAGATGAACGAAAGTCTCTCCATATGCTCATTTCTGAGAAATACGTGTGTGTGAAAGCCGTCCCTTCATCTAGCTTGTTGGGAACACAAAGTTTCTTTTCACTTGCAAACTCCACTCCATACATATATAGTGGGAGGTACTAGCTCCAACTCGGTTTTAGCAGTGAAAACTGCAGGAACTTCAAACCGTCACTAGGAAACAGACTGAGAAACCAGAGTAAAATTTTCCTGAAAAGCCGTTCCCTTTGTGCTAGATGAACGAACGTCTCTCCACATGCTCAGTTTCTGAGAGATAAGTGTGTGTGAAAGCCGTCCTTCACCTAGCTTGTTGGGAACACAAAGTTTCTTTTCAGTTGCAACTCCACTCCATACATATATATGGGGAGGTACTAGCTCCAACTCGGTTTTACAGTGAAAACTGCAGGAACTTCAAACCGGCACTAGGAACAGACTGAGAAACCAGAGTAAAAGTTTCTCCTGCAACCGTTCCTTTGTGCTAGATGAACGAACGTCTCTCCACATGCTCAGTTCTGAGAGATAAGTGTGTGTGAAAGCCGTCCTTCACCTAGCTTGTTGGGAACACAAAGTTTCTTTTCAGTTGCAAACTCCACTCCATACATATATATGGGAGGTACTAGCTCCAACTCGGTTTACAGTGAAAACTGCAGGAACTTCAAACCGGCACTAGGAAACAGACTGAGAAACCAGAGTAAAATTTCCCTGCAACCCGTTCCCTTTGTGCTAGATGAACGAAAGTCTCTCCACATGCTCAGTTCTGAGAGATAAGTGTGTGTGAAAGCCGTCCTTCACCTAGCTTGTTGGAACACAAAGTTTCTTTTCACTTGCAAACTCCACTCCATACATATATATGGGGAGGTACTAGCTCCAACTCGGTTTTACAGTGAAAACTGCAGGAACTTCAAACCGGCACTAGGAAACAGACTGAGAAACCAGAGTAAAAGTTTCTCCTGCAACCCGTTCCCTTTGTGCTAGATGAACGAACGTCTCTCCACATGCTCAGTTCTGAGAGATAAGTGTGTGTGAAAGCCGTCCTTCATCTAGCTTGTTGGGAACACAAAGTTTCTTTTCACTTGCAACTCCACTCCATACATATTTATGGGGAGGTACTAGCTCCAACTCGGTTTTACAGTGAAAAACTGCAGGAACTTCAAACCGGCACTAGGAAACAGACTGAGTAACCAGAGTAAAAGTTTCTCCTGCAACCAGTTCCCTTTGTGCTAGATGAACGAACGTCTCTCCACATGCTCAGTTCTGAGAGATAAGTGTGTGTGAAAGCCGTCCTTCACCTAGCTTGTTGGGAACACATAGTTTCTTTTCAGTTGTAAACTCCACTCCACATATATATATGGGGTGCTACTATTTTCATCTCGGTTTTACATTGATAACTCAGGAACTTGAAACCGGCACTAGGAAACAGACTGAGAAAACAGAGAAAAAGTTTCTCCTGCAAACCGTTCCCTTTGTGCTAGATGAACGAACGTCTCTCCACATGCTCAGTTCTGAGAGATAAGTGTGTGTGAAAGCCGTCTTTCACCTAGCTTGTTGGGAACACAAAGTTTCTTTCACTTGCCAATCTCCACTCCATACATATATATGGGGAGGTACGAGGCTCCAACTCGGTTTTACAGTGAAAACTGAAGGAAATTCAAAACGGCACTAGGAAACAGACTGAGAAACCAGACTAAAAGTTTCTCCGGCAACCCTTTCCCTTTGTGCTAGATGAACGAAAGTCTCTCCATATGCTCATTTCTGAGAAGATACGTGTGTGTGAAAGCCGTCCCTTCATCTAGCTTGTTGGGAACACAAAGTTTCTTTTCACTTGCAAACTCCACTCCATACATATATATGTGGAGGTACTAGCTCCAACTCGGTTTTAGCAGTGAAAACTGCAGTAACTTCAAACCGTCACTAGGAAACAGACTGAGAAACCAGAGTAAAATTTTCATGCAAAGCGTTCCCTTTGTGCTAGATGAACGAACGTCTCTCCACATGCTCAGTTTCTGAGAGATAAGTGTGTGTGAAAGCCGTCCTTCACCTAGCTTGTTGGAACACAAAGTTTCTTTTCACTTGCAAACTCCACTCCATACATATATATGGGGAGGTACGAGCTCCAACTCGGTTTTACAGTGAAAACTGCAGGAACTTCAAACCGGCACTAGGAAATAGACTGAGAAGACCAGAGTAAAAGTTTCCCCTGCAACCCGTTCTCTATTGTGCTAGATGAACGAACGTCTCTCCACATGCTCAGTTCTGAGAGATAAGTGTGTGTGAAAGCCGTCCTTCACCTAGCTTGTTGGGAACACAAAGTTTTTTTCACTTGCAAACTCCACTCCATACTTATATTTGGGGAGGTAGGAGCTCCAACTCGGTTTTACAGTGAAAACTGAAGGAAATTCAAAACGGCACTAGGAAACAGACTGAGAAAACAGACTAAAATTTTCTCCTGCAACCCTTTCCCTTTGTGCTAGATGAACGAAAGTCTCTCCACATGCTCAGTTCTGAGAGATATGTGTGTGTGAAAGCCGTCCTTCACCTAGCTTGTTGGGAACACTAAGTTTCTTTTCAGTTGCCAACTCCACTCCATACATATTTATGGGGAGGTACTAGCTCCAACTCGGTTTTACAGTAAAAATTGCAGGAACTTCAAACCGTCACTAGGAAACAGACTGAGAAACCAGAGTAAACGTTTCTCCTGCAACACGTTCCCTTTGTGCTAGATGAACGAACGTCTCTCCACATGCTCAGTTCTGAGAGATAAGTGTGTGTGAAAGCCGTCCTTCACCTAGCTTGTTGGAACACAAAGTTTCTTTTAAGTTGCAAAATCCACTCCATAAATATATATGGGGAGGTACTAGCTCCAACTCGGTTTTACAGTGAAAACTGCAGGAACTTCAAACCGGCACTAGGAAACAGACTGAGAAACCAGAGTAAAAGTTTCTCCTGCAAACCGTTCCCTTTGTGCTAGATGAACGAACGTCTCTCCACATGCTCAGTTCTGAGAGATAAGTGTGTGTGAAAGCCGTCCTTCACCTAGCTTGTTGGGAACACAAAGTTTCTTTTCACTTGCAACTCCACTCCATACATATATATGGGGAGGTACTAGCTCCAACTCGGTTTTACAGTGAAAACTGCAGGAACTTCAAACCGGCACTAGGAAACAGACTGAGAAACCAGAGTAAAAGTTTCTCCTGCAACCGTTCCCTTTGTGCTAGATGAACGAACGTCTCTCCACATGCTCAGTTCTGAGAGATAAGTGTGTGTGAAAGCCGTCCTTCACCTAGCTTGTTGGGAACACAAAGTTTCTTTTCAGTTGCAAACTCCACTCCATACATATATATGGGGAGGTACGAGTTCCAACTCGGTTTTACAGTGAAAACTGCAGGAACTTCAAACCGGCACTAGGAAACAGACTGAGAAACCAGAGTAAAACTTTCTTCTGCAAACCCGTTCCCTTTGTGCTAGATGAACGAACGTCTCTCCACATGCTCAGTTCTGAGAGATAAGTGTGTGTGAAAGCCGTCCTTCACCTAGCTTGTTGGGAACACATAGTTTCTTTTCAGTTGTAAACTCCACTCCACATATATATATGGGGTGCTACTATCTTCATCTCGGTTTTACATTGATAACTCAGGAACTTGAAAACGGCACTAGGAAACAGACTGAGAAACCAGAGAAAAGTTTCTCCTGCAAACCGTTCCCTTTGTGCTAGATGAACGAACGTCTCTCCACATGCTCAGTTCTGAGAGATAAGTGTGTGTGAAAGCCGTCCTTCACCTAGCTTGTTGGGAACACAAAGTTTCTTTTCACTTGCAAACTACCACTCCATACATATATATGGGGAGGTACTAGCTCCAACTCGGTTTTACAGTGAAAACTGCAGGAAATTCAAAACGGCACTAGGAAACAGACTGAGAAACCAGAGTAAAAGTTTCTCCTGCAAACCCTTTCCCTTTGTGCTAGATGAACGAACGTCTCTCCACATGCTCAGTTCTGAGAGATAAGTGTGTGTGAAAGCCGTCCTTCACCTAGCTTGTTGGGAACACAAGTTTCTTTTCACTTGCAAACTCCACTCCATACATATATATGGGGAGGTACGAGCTCCAACTCGGTTTTACAGTGAAAACTGCAGGAACTTCAAACCGGCACTAGGAAACAGACTGAGAAACCAGAGTAAAAGTTTCTCCTGCAACCATTCCCTTTGTGCTAGATGAACGAACGTCTCTCCACATGCTCAGTTCTGAGAGATAAGTGTGTGTGAAAGCCGTCCTTCACCTAGCTTGTTGGGAACACAAGTTTCTTTTCAGTTGCAAACTCCACTCCATACATATATATGGGGAGGTACTAGCTCCAACTCGGTTTTACAGTGAAAACTGCAGGAACTTCAAACCGGCACTAGGAAACAGACTGAGAAACCAGAGTAAAAGTTTCCCTGCAACCCGTTCCCTTTGTGCTAGATGAACGAACGTCTCTCCACATGCTCAGTTCTGAGAGATAAGTGTGTGTGAAAGCCGTCCTTCACGTAGCTTGTTGGGAACACAAAGTTTCTATTCATTTGCCAACTCCACTCCATACATATATATGGGGAGGTACTAGCTCCAACTCGGTTTTACAGTGAAAACTGCAGGAACTTCAAACCGGCACTCGGAAACAGAATGAGAAACCAGAGTATAAATTTCCAATGCAACCCGTTCCCTTTGTGCTAGATGAACGAACGTCTCTCCACATGCTCAGTTCTGAGAGATATGTGTGTGTGAAAGCCGTCCTTCACCTAGCTTGTTGGGAACACATAGTTTCTTTCAGTTGCAAACTCCACTCCATAATATATATGGGGAGGTACTAGCTCCAACTCGATTTTACAGTGAAAACTGCAGGAACTTCAAACCGGCACTAGGAAACAGACTGAGAAACCAGAGTAAAAGTTTCTCCTGCAACCCGTTCCCTTTGTGCTAGATGAACGAACGTCTCTCCACATGCTCAGTTCTGAGAGATAAGTGTGTGTGAAAGCCGTCCTTCACCTAGCTTGTTGGGAACACAAAGTTTCTTTTCAGTTGCAAACTCCACTCCATACATATATATGGGGAGGTACTAGCTCCAACTCGGTTTACAGTGAAAACTGCAGGAACTTCAAACCGGCACTAGGAAACAGACTGAGAAACCAGAGTAAAAGTTTCTCCTGCAAACCGTTCCCTTTGTGCTAGATGAACGAACGTCTCTCCACATGCTCAGTTCTGAGAGATAAGTGTGTGTGAAAGCCGTCCTTCACCTAGCTTGTTGGGAACACAAAGTTTCTTTTCACTTGCAAACTCCACTCCATACATATATATGGGGAGGTACTAGCTCCAACTCGGTTTTACAGTGAAAACTGCAGGAACTTCAAACCGGCACTAGGAAACAGACTGAGAAACCAGAGTAAAAGTTTCTCCTGCAACCGGTTCCCTTTGTGCTAGATGAACGAACGTCTCTCCACATGCTCAGTTCTGAGAGATAAGTGTGTGTGAAAGCCGTCCTTCACCTAGCTTGTTGGGAACACAAAGTTTCTTTTCAGTTGCAAACTCCACTCCATACATATATATGGGAGGTACTAGCTCCAACTCGGTTTTACAGTGAAAACTGCAGGAACTTCAAACCGGCACTAGGAAACAGACTGAGAAACCAGAGTAAAAGTTTCTCCTGCAAACCTGTTCCCTTTGTGCTAGATGAACGAACGTCTCTCCACATGCTCAGTTCTGAGAGATAAGTGTGTGTGAAAGCCGTCCTTCACCTAGCTTGTTGGGAACACAAAGTTTCTTTTCACTTGCAAACTCCACTCCATACATATATTATGGGGAGGTACTAGCTCCAACTCGGTTTTACAGTGAAAACTGCAGGAACTTCAAACCGGCACTAGGAAACAGACTGAGAAACCAGAGTAAAAGTTTCTCCTGCAAACCATTCCCTTTGTGCTAGATGAACGAACGTCTCTCCACATGCTCAGTTCTGAGAGATAAGTGTGTGTGAAAGCCGTCCTTCACCTAGCTTGTTGGGAACACAAAGTTTCTTTTCAGTTGCAAACTCCACTCCATACATATATATGGGGAGGTACTAGCTCCAACTCGGTTTTACAGTGAAAACTGCAGGAACTTCAAACCGGCACTAGGAAACAGACTGAGAAACCAGAGTAAAAGTTTCTCCTGCAACCCGTTCCCTTTGTGCTAGATGAACGAACGTCTCTCCACATGCTCAGTTCTGAGAGATAAGTGTGTGTGAAAGCCGTCCTTCACCTAGCTTGTTGGGAACACAAAGTTTCTTTTCAGTTGCAAACTCCACTCCATACATATATATGGGGAGGTACTAGCTCCAACTCGGTTTTACAGTGAAAACTGCAGGAACTTCAAACAGGCACTAGGAAACAGACTGAGAAACCAGAGTAAAAGTTTCTCCTGCAAACCGTTCCCTTTGTGCTAGATGAACGAACGTCTCTCCACATGCTCAGTTCTGAGAGATAAGTGTGTGTGAAAGCCGTCCTTCACCTAGCTTGTTGGGAACACAAAGTTTCTTTTCACTTGCAAACTCCACTCCATACATATATATGGGGAGGTACGAGCTCCAACTCGGTTTTACAGTGAAAACTGCAGGAACTTCAAACCGGCACTAGGAAACAGACTGAGAAACCAGAGTAAAGTTTCTCCTGCAACCCGTTCCCTTTGTGCTAGATGAACGAACGTCTCTCCACATGCTCAGTTCTGAGAGATAAGTGTGTGTGAAAGCCGTCCTTCACCTAGCTTGTTGGGAACACAAAGTTTCTTTTCAGTTGCAAACTCCACTCCATACATATATATGGGGAGGTACTAGCTCCAACTCGGTTTTACAGTGAAAACTGCAGGAACTTCAAACCGGCACTAGGAAACAGACTGAGAAACCAGAGTAAAATTTTCCTGCAAACCGTTCCCTTTGTGCTAGATGAACGAACGTCTCTCCACATGCTCAGTTCTGAGAGATAAGTGTGTGTGAAAGCCGTCCTTCACCTAGCTTGTTGGGAACACTAAGATTTTTTTCACTTGCCAACTCCACTCCATACATATTTATGGGGAGGTACTAGCTCCAACTCGGTTTTACAGTAAAAATTGCAGGAACTTCAAACCGGCACTAGGAAACAGACTGAGAAACCAGAGTAAACGTTTCTCCTGCAACACGTTCCCTTTGTGCTAGATGAACGAACGTCTCTCCACATGCTCAGTTCCGAGAGATAAGTGTGTGTGAAAGCCGTCCTTCACCTAGCTTGTTGGGAACACAAAGTTTCTTTTCAGTTGCAAACTCCACTCCATACATATATATGGGAGGTACTAGCTCCAACTCGGTTTTACAGTGAAAACTGCAGGAACTTCAAACCGGCACTAGGAAACAGACTGAGAAACCAGAGTAAAAGTTTCTCCTGCAAACCGTTCCCTTTGTGCTAGATGAACGAACGTCTCTCCACATGCTCAGTTCTGAGAGATAAGTGTGTGTGAAAGCCGTCCTTCACCTAGCTTGTTGGGAACACAAAGTTTCTTTTCAGTTGCAAACTCCACTCCATACATATATATGGGGAGGTACTAGCTCCAACTCGGTTTTACAGTGAAAACTGCAGGAACTTCAAACCGGCACTAGGAAACAGACTGAGAAACCAGAGTAAAAGTTTCTCCTGCAAACCGTTCCCTTTGTGCTAGATGAACGAACGTCTCTCCACATGCTCAGTTCTGAGAGATAAGTGTGTGTGAAAGCCGTCCTTCACCTAGCTTGTTGGGAACACAAAGTTTCTTTTCAGTTGCAAACTCCACTCCATACATATATATGGGGAGGTACTAGCTCCAACTCGGTTTTACAGTGAAAACTGCAGGAACTTCAAACCGGCACTAGGAAACAGACTGAGAAACCAGAGTAAAAGTTTCTCCTGCAACCCGTTCCCTTTGTGCTAGATGAACGAACGTCTCTCCACATGCTCAGTTCTGAGAGATAATTGTGTGTGAAAGCCGTCCTTCACCTAGCTTGTTGGGAACACAAAGTTTCTTTTCACTTGCAAACTCCACTCCATACATATATATGGGGAGGTACTAGCTCCAACTCGGTTTTACAGTGAAAACTGCAGGAACTTCAAACCGGCACTAGGAAACAGACTGAGAAACCAGAGTAAAAGTTTCTCCTGCAACCCGTTCCCTTTGTGCTAGATGAACGAAAGTCTCTCCACATGCTCAGTTCTGAGAGATAAGTGTGTGTGAAAGCCGTCCTTCACCTAGCTTGTTGGGAACACAAAGTTTCTTTTCACTTGCAAACTCCACTCCATACATATATATGGGGAGGTACTAGCTCCAACTCGGTTTTACAGTGAAAACTGCAGGAACTTCAAACCGGCACTAGGAAACAGACTGAGAAACCAGAGTAAAAGTTTCTCCTGCAAACCGTTCCCTTTGTGCTAGATGAACGAACGTCTCTCCACATGCTCAGTTCTGAGAGATAAGTGTGTGTGAAAGCCGTCCTTCACCTAGCTTGTTGGGAACACAAAGTTTCTTTTCACTTGCAAACTCCACTCCATAATATATATGGGGAGGTACTAGCTCCAACTCGGTTTTACAGTGAAAACTGCAGGAACTTCAAACCGGCACTAGGAAACAGACTGAGAAACCAGAGTAAAAGTTTCCCCTGCAACCCGTTCCCTTGTGCTAGATGAACGAACGTCTCTCCACATGCTCAGTTCTGAGAGATAAGTGTGTGTGAAAGCCGTCCTTCACCTAGCTTGTTGGGAACACAAAGTTTCTTTTCAGTTGCAAACTCCACTCCATACATATATATGGGGAGGCACTATCTCCAACTCGGTTTTACAGTGAAAACTGCAGGAACTTCAAACCGGCACTAGGAAACAGACTGAGAAACCAGAGTAAAAGTTTCTCCTGCAACCCGTTCCCTTTGTGCTAGATGAACGAACGTCTCTCCACATGCTCAGTTCTGAGAGATAAGTGTGTGTGAAAGCCGTCCTTCACCTAGCTTGTTGGGAACACAAAGTTTCTTTTCAGTTGCAAACTCCACTCCATACATATATATGGGGAGGTACTAGCTCCAACTCGGTTTTACAGTGAAAACTGCAGGAACTTCAAACCGGCACTAGGAAACAGACTGAGAAACCAGAGTAAAAGTTTCTCCTGCAACCCGTTCCCTTTGTGCTAGATGAACGAACGTCTCTCCACATGCTCAGTTCTGAGAGATAAGTGTGTGTGAAAGCCGTCCTTCACCTAGCTTGTTGGGAACACAAAGTTTCTTTTCAGTTGCAAACTCCACTCCATACATATATATGGGGAGGTACTAGCTCCAACTCGGTTTTACAGTGAAAACTGCAGGAACTTCAAACCGGCACTAGGAAACAGACTGAGAAACCAGAGTAAAAGTTTCCCCTGCAAACCGTTCCCTTTGTGCTAGATGAACGAAAGTCTCTCCACATGCTCAGTTCTGAGAGATAAGTGTGTGTGAAAGCCGTCCTTCACCTAGCTTGTTGGGAACACAAAGTTTCTTTTCACTTGCAAACTCCACTCCATACATATATATGGGGAGGTACTAGCTCCAACTCGGTTTTACAGTGAAAACTGCAGGAACTTCAAACCGGCACTAGGAAACAGACTGAGAAACCAGAGTAAAACTTTCTCCTGCAACCCGTTCCCTTTGTGCTAGATGAACGAACGTCTCTCCACATGCTCAGTTCTGAGAGATAAGTGTGTGTGAAAGCCGTCCTTCACCTAGCTTGTTGGGAACACATAGTTTCTTTTCAGTTGCAAACTCCACTCCTACATATATATATGGGGAGGTACTAGCTCCAACTCGGTTTTACAGTGATAACTGCAGGAACTTCAAACCGGCACTAGGAAACAGACTGAGAAACCAGAGTAAAAGTTTCTCCTGCAAACCGTTCCCTTTGTGCTAGATGAACGAACGTCTCTCCACATGCTCAGTTCTGAGAGATAAGTGTGTGTGAAAGCCGTCCTTCACCTAGCTTGTTGGGAACACAAAGTTTCTTTCAGTTGCAAACTCCACTCCATACATATATATGGGGAGGTACTAGCTCCAACTCGGTTTTACAGTGAAAACTGCAGGAACTTCAAACCGGCACTAGGAAACAGACTGAGAAACCAGAGTAAAATTTTCTCCTGCAAACCGTTCCCTTTGTGCTAGATGAACGAACGTCTCTCCACATGCTCAGTTCTGAGAGATAAGTGTGTGTGAAAGCCGTCCTTCACCTAGCTTGTTGGGAACACAAAGTTTCTTTTCACTTGCAAACTCCACTCCATACATATATATGGGGAGGTACTAGCTCCAACTCGGTTTTACAGTGAAAACTGCAGGAACTTCAAACCGGCACTAGGAAACAGACTGAGAAACCAGAGTAAAAGTTTCCCCTGCAACCCGTTCCCTATGTGCTAGATGAACGAACGTCTCTCCACATGCTCAGTTCTGAGAGATAAGTGTGTGTGAAAGCCGTCCTTCACCTAGCTTGTTGGGAACACAAAGTTTCTTTTCAGTTGCAAACTCCACTCCATACATATATATGGGGTGGTACTAGCTCCAATCTCGGTTTTACAGTGATAACTGCAGGAACTTCAAACCGGCACTAGGAAACAGACTGAGAAACCAGAGTAAAAGTTTCTCCTGCAACCCGTTCCCTTTGTGCTAGATGAACGAACGTCTCTCCACATGCTCAGTTCTGAGAGATAAGTGTGTGTGAAAGCCGTCCTTCACCTAGCTTGTTGGGAACACAAAGTTTCTTTTCAGTTGCAAACTCCACTCCATACATATATATGGGGAGGTACTAGCTCCAACTCGGTTTTACAGTGAAAACTGCAGGAACTTCAAACCGGCACTAGGAAACAGACTGAGAAACCAGAGTAAAAGTTTCTCCTGCAACACGTTCCCTTTGTGCTAGATGAACGAACGTCTCTCCACATGCTCAGTTCTGAGAGATAAGTGTGTGTGAAAGCCGTCCTTCACCTAGCTTGTTGGGAACACAAAGTTTCTTTTCAGTTGCAAACTCCACTCCATACATATATATGGGAGGTACTAGCTCCAACTCGGTTTTACAGTGAAAACTGCAGGAACTTCAAACCGGCACTAGGAAACAGACTGAGAAACCAGAGTAAAAGTTTCTCCTGCAAACCGTTCCCTTTGTGCTAGATGAACGAACGTCTCTCCACATGCTCAGTTCTGAGAGATAAGTGTGTGTGAAAGCCGTCCTTCACCTAGCTTGTTGGGAACACAAAGTTTCTTTCACTTGCAAACTCCACTCCATACATATATATGGGGAGGTACTAGCTCCAACTCGGTTTTACAGTGAAAACTGCAGGAACTTCAAACCGGCACTAGGAAACAGACTGAGAAACCAGAGTAAAAGTTTCTCCTGCAACCATTCCCTTTGTGCTAGATGAACGAACGTCTCTCCACATGCTCAGTTCTGAGAGATAAGTGTGTGTGAAAGCCGTCCTTCACCTAGCTTGTTGGGAACACAAAGATTTCTTTTCAGTTGCAAACTCCACTCCATACATATATATGGGGAGGTACTAGCTCCAACTCGGTTTTACAGTGAAAACTGCAGGAACTTCAAACCGGCACTAGGAAACAGACTGAGAAACCAGAGTAAAAGTTCTTCCTGCAACCCGTTCCCTTTGTGCTAGATGAACGAACGTCTCTCCACATGCTCAGTTCTGAGAGATAAGTGTGTGTGAAAGCCGTCCTTCACCTAGCTTGTTGGGAACACAAGTTTCTTTTCAGTTGCAAACTCCACTCCATACATATATATGGGGAGGTACTAGCTCCAATCTCGGTTTTACATTGAAACTGCAGGAACTTCAAACCGGCACTAGGAAACAGACTGAGAAACAGAGTAAAAGTTTCTCCTGCAACCGTTCCCTTTGTGCTAGATGAACGAACGTCTCTCCACATGCTCAGTTCTGAGAGATAAGTGTGTGTGAAAGCCGTCCTTCACCTAGCTTGTTGGGAACACAAAGTTTCTTTTCAGTTGCAAACTCCACTCCATACATATATATGGGGAGGTACGAGCTCCAACTCGGTTTTACAGTGAAAACTGCAGGAACTTCAAACGGCACTAGGAAACAGACTGAGAAACCAGAGTAAAAGTTTCTCCTGCAACCCGTTCCCTTTGTGCTAGATGAACGAACGTCTCTCCACATGCTCAGTTCTGAGAATAAGTGTGTGTGAAAGCCGTCCTTCACCTAGCTTGTTGGGAACACAAAGTTTCTTTTCACTTGCAAACTCCACTCCATACATATATATGGGGAGGTACTAGCTCCAACTCGGTTTTACAGTGAAAACTGCAGGAACTTCAAACCGGCACTAGGAAACAGACTGAGAAACCAGAGTAAAAGTTTCTCCTGCAACCCGTTCCCTTTGTGCTAGATGAACGAACGTCTCTCCACATGCTCAGTTCTGAGAGATAAGTGTGTGTGAAAGCCGTCCTTCACCTAGCTTGTTGGGAACACAAAGTTTCTTTTCAGTTGCAAACTCCACTCCATACATATATATGGGGAGGTACTAGCTCCAACTCGGTTTTACAGTGAAACTGCAGGAACTTCAAACCGGCACTAGGAAACAGACTGAGAAACCAGAGTAAAGTTTCTCCTGCAACCGTTCCCTTTGTGCTAGATGAACGAACGTCTCTCCACATGCTCAGTTCTGAGAGATAAGTGTGTGTGAAAGCCGTCCTTCACCTAGCTTGTTGGGAACACAAAGTTTCTTTTCAGTTGCAAACTCCACTCCATACATATATTATGGGGAGGTACTAGCTCCAACTCGGTTTTACAGTGAAAACTGCAGGAACTTCAAACCGGCACTAGGAAACAGACTGAGAAACCAGAGTAAACGTTTCTCCTGCAACCCGTTCCCTTTGTGCTAGATGAACGAACGTCTCTCCACATGCTCAGTTCTGAGAGATAAGTGTGTGTGAAAGCCGTCCTTCACCTAGCTTGTTGGGAACACAAGATTCTTTTCATTTGCAAACTCCAACTCCATACATATATATGGGGAGGTACGAGCTCCAACTCGGTTTTACAGTGAAAACTGCAGGAACTTCAAACCGGCACTAGGAAACAGACTGAGAAACCAGAGTAAAAGTTTCTCCTGCAACCCTTTCCCTTTGTGCTAGATGAACGAAAGTCTCTCCACATGCTCAGTTTCTGAGAAATAAGTGTGTGTGAAAGCCGTCCCTTCATCTAGCTTGTTGGGAACACAAAGTTTTCTTTTCACTTGCAAACTCCACTCCATACATATATATGGGGAGGTACTTAGCTCCCAACTCGGTTTTACAGTGAAAACTGCAGGAACTTCAAACCGTCCACTAGGAAACAGCCATGAGAACCACCGGTAAAAGTTTCTCCTGCAAAGCCGTTCCCTTTTGTGCTAGATGAACGACGTCTCTCCACATGCTCAGGTTCTGAGAGATAAGTGTGTGTGAAAGCCGTCCTTCACCTAGCTTGTTGGGAACACAAGTTTCTTTCAGTTGCAAACTCCACTCCATACATATATATGGGAGGTACTAGCTCCAACTCGGTTTTACAGTGAAAACTGCAGGAACTTCAAACCGGCACTAGGAAACAGACTGAGAAACCAGAGTAAAATTTTCTCCTGCAACCCGTTCCCTTTGTGCTAGATGAACGAACGTCTCTCCACATGCTCAGTTCTGAGAGATAAGTGTGTGTGAAAGCCGTCCTTCACCTAGCTTGTTGGGAACACAAAGTTTCTTTTCAGTTGCAAACTCCACTCCATACATATATAATGGGAGGTACTAGCTCCAACTCGTTTTACAGTGAAAACTGCAGGAACTTCAAACCGGCACTAGGAAACAGACTGAGAACAGAGTAAAGTTTCTCCTGCAACCCGTTCCCTTGTGCTAGATGACGAACGTCTCTCCACATGCTCAGTTCTGAGAGATAAGTGTGTGTGAAAGCCGTCCCTTCAACTAGCTTGTTGGGAATCACAAAGTTTCTTTCAGTTGCAAACTCCAACTCCATACATTAATGAGGGGAGGTACTAGCTCCAACTCGGAATTTACAGTTGAAAACGGCAGGAACTGTCAAACCGGCACTAGGAAACAGACTGAGAAACCAGAGTAAACTTTCCTCCTGCAACCCGTTTACATTTGTGCTAGATGAACGAACGTCCTCTCCACATGGGCTCAGTACTGAGAGATTAGTGCTGTGTGTAGCGTCCTTTCACTAAGCTTGTTGGGAACACACTGATTTTCTTCTCAGTTGCAAACTCCACTCCTTAAAATATATATGGGGAACGGTACTAGCTCCAACTCGGTTTTACTGTGAAAAATGAAGGAACTTCAAACAGGCACTAGGAAACAGGACTGAGAAATGAGAGAAAAAGATTTCCTTCCTGCAACCCGTTAGCTTGTGTTAGATGAACGAACGTCTCTCCACATGCTCAGTTCTGACAGATAATGGTGCGGTGGAATGCCGTCCTTCACAATAGCTTGTTCGAAACAAAAAGTTTCTTTTCATTTGAAACTCCACTCCATACATATATATGGGTAGGTAATAGCTCCAACTCTGTTTTAGAGTGAAACTGCAGGAACTCAACCAGCAATAGGAAACAGACTGAGAAACCAGAGTAAAAGTTTCTCCTACAAACCTTCACTTTGTGCTAGATGAACGAACGTCACTCCACATGCTCAGTTCTGAGAGAGAAGTGTGTGTGAAAGCCGTCCTTCACCTAGCTTGTTGGGAACACAAAGTTTCCTTTCAGTTGCCAACTCCACTCCATACATATATGGGGAGGTACTAGCTCCAACTCGGTTTACAGTGAAAACTGCAGGAAATTCATACCGGCACTAGGACACAGACTGAGAAACCAGAGTAAAATTTGAACTGCAACCCGTTCCCTTTGTGCTACATGAACGAACGTCTCTCCACATGTTTCAGTTCTGAGATAAGTGAGTGTGAAAGCCGTCCTTCAAATAGC
>NW_022588198.1:0-20489 GCF_009834535.1 Camelus ferus | reverse complement strand
TGTAAATATGCCTTGTAGGTGGATGAAAGATCTGTAATACACATGAACAACTCATTAAAAAATGTTTCTCAAATCCGTGATGTATGTAGTTATGTTCGTACACGGAAAGTCACGTTGATGGAAACTATGTAAATTACATATCTATTGGTGAGAACCCGCTCCAGGAGCATTTTACTGTAAAATCTACCTCTGTTTGGAAACTGGTGTTATGAAACACTGCAAAACTGAGCAAAAGCTTTAAGGTGACAATATGTCTTCAATGGTTTATTAAGATGTGTAATTCACATTCTAACAACTCAGCAGTGAATATTTGTTGAATCCATGGTGCATGTAACTTTTTCGGAACACGGGATGTTACGGTGACGGTATCTATGGAAATGGGATGTCTATTGGATCGAACATGCAGCAAGAGAATTTTTTGCGAAAACTGCCTGATGTCGTAACTGACGTTAGGAAAAATCTGCGAAATCTAAGTAAATATTTCTAGGTGTAAATATGCCTTGTATTGTGGTTGAAACATCGGTATCCACATGGTCACGGTCATTAAATAATGTTTGTCAAAGCTGTGATTAATGTAACGGTTTTTGAACACGGAATGTCTCAGTGAGTGAAACTCGGAAATAACAATTCTACTGGATAGAACTCGCTTGAATTGAATTTTTCTGTGAAATTTTCATGATTTTCGGAAGTGGATGTTAGGGAAAACCTGTGAAATCAGAATAACTACACCTAGGTGTAAATATGCCTTGTATGGTGAATGAAATTTTGGTAATCCACATGCTCACACTCATTAGAGAATGTTTGTCGAATTCGTGATGCATGTAACGTGTACGGAATACAGTGTGTCATATTGAACGAAACAATGTAAGTTACATGTCTATTGGGTAGAACTCGCTTGAAGAGTTTTTTTCTGCGAAATGTGCCTCATTTTCAAAACTGCCATTAGGAGAACCCTGTGAAATTTAGAAAATGCTTCTAAGTGTCTATATGCATTGAATGGTGAATGAAAGTCCGGTAATCCACATGTTAATAACAGTGTAGTATGATTTTTCAAACCGTGATTCATGTAGCGCTTTTTGAAATGGAATTTCACCGTAATGACACAATTTAAATTAAAATTCTATTGGGTAGAACTAGCTAGAATAGAATTTTTCTGCGAAAATTGCATGATTATCGAATCTGAAATTTGGAGAATGCTTCAAAATGAGAGTAAATATTTCTAGGTGTAAATATGCCTTTATGTTGGAAGAAAGTTCGGTAATCCACATTTTCACAGCATATTAAAGAAGCTTTTTCTAATCCGTGATGCATATACCGTGTTTGGAACGTGGAATTTCACGGTGACTGAAACAATGTAAATTACTCCTCTATTGGGTAGAACTCGCTCCAAGAGTATTTTTCTGTGAAAACTGCATTATTTTTTAAACTGACGTTTGGAAAACGCAGCAAAATCTGAGAAAATACTTCTAAGTATCAATATTCAAACTATTGTGATGAAAGTTCGGTAATCTTTATGCTAACAAGTCTGAAGTGAATATTTTTCGAAACCTTGATGCATGTATCTTTTTCGGATCACGGAATTTCACGATGACGGGTTCTACGTAAATTGCATGTCTATTGGGTAGAACTCGCTCCAAGAGGATTTTTCTGTGAAAACTGCATGATTTAAAAAACTGACACTAGGAGAAATATACTAAATCACAATATAATTTCTATGTATAAATATGCATTGTAAGGTGGATGAAAGTTCGGTAATACACATGTTCACAACTCATTAAAGAATGTTTGTCGAATCCGTGATGCATGTAACGTGTTCAGAACACGGAATATCACGGTGAGTGAAACTAGGTAAATTACATATCTTTGGGTTAGAACTCGCTCCAAGAGCATTTTCCTGCCAAATCTGCCTCATTTTCAAACCTGACATTAAAACTACTCTGTGAAATCTGAGAAAAGTCTTCAAAGTGTCAGTAAGCCATGTATGGTGGATGAAAGTGCAGTAATCCACTTGCTAACAACTCTGTAGTGAAAATTTTGAATCCGAGATGCATGAAGCGTGTTCGGAACACGGAATTTCACGGTGAGCGAATCCATGTAAATTACATGTCTATTGTTTTGAACACGCTCCAAGAGTTTTTTGCCGTGAAAACTGCCTCAGTTTCGAAACTGGCGTTTGGAAAGCTCTGTGAAATCAGAGAAAATGCTTCTAAGCATCAATATGCCTTGTATTGTGATGAAAGTCCTGTAATCCACATGCAAACAATTCTGTAGTGTATTTTTTCGAATCCTATCTGCATGTAGCGTGTGCGAAATACGGAATTTCACAGCGGGAGATTCTATGTAATTTACATATCTATTGGGTAGAACACGCTCCAACAGTTTTTTCCTTAGGAAACTGCCTGATTTTGAAACTGCTATTAGGAAAAAGCTGCAAACTCAGAGTTAATGTTTCTAGGTGTAAATATGCCTTGTATGGTGGATGAAAGATCTGTAATACATATGTAAACAACTCATTAAAAATGTTTCTCAAATCCGTGATGAGTGTAGTGTATTCAGTACACGGAAAGTCACGTTGATGGAAACTATGTAAATTACATATCTATTGGTGAGAAACCGCCCCAGGAGCATTTTACTGTAAAATCTACCTCTGTTTGGAAACTGGTGTTATGAAAACACTGCAAAATCTGAGCAAAATTTTAAGGTGACAATATGTCTTCAATGGTTTATTAAAGATGTGTAATTCACATTCTAACAACTCAGGAGTGAATATATGTTGAATCCATGGTGCATGTAACTTTTTCGGAACACGGGATGTTACGGTGACGGTATCTATGGAAATGGGATGTGTATTGGATCGAACATGCAGCAAGAGAATTTTTCTGCGAAAACTACCTGTTATTCGTAACTGAATTTAGGAAAAATCTGTGAAATCTAAGTAAATATTTCTAGGTGTAAATATGCCTTGTACTGTGGTTGAAACATCGGTAATCCACATGGTCACGGTCATTAAATAATGTTTGTCAAAGCTGTGATTAATGTAACGTTTTTTGAACACGGAATGTCTCAGTGAGTGAAACTCGGAAAATAACAATTCTACTGGATAGAACTCGCTTGAATTGAATTTTTCTGTGAAATTTTCATGATTTTCGGAAGTGGATGTTAGGGAAAACCTGTGAAATCAGAATAACTACACCTAGGTGTAAATATGCCTTGTATGGTGAATGAAATTTTGGTAATCCACATGCTCACACTCATTAGAGAATGTTTGTCGAATTCGTGATGCATGTAACGTGTACGGAATACAGTGTGTCATATTGAACGAAACAATGTAAGTTACATGTCTATTGGGTAGAACTCGCTTGAAGAGAATTTTTCTGCGAAATGTGCCTCATTTTCAAAACTGCCATTAGGAGAACCCTGTGAAATTTAGAAAATGCTTCTAAGTGTCTATATGCATTGAATGGTGAATGAAAGTCCGGTAATCCACATGTTAATAACAGTGTAGTAATGATTTTTCAAACCGTGATTCATGTAGCGCTTTTTGAAATGGAATTTCACCGTAATGACACAATTTAAATTAAAATTCTATTGGGTAGAACTAGCTAGAATAGAATTTTTCTGCGAAAATTGCATGATTATCGAATCTGAAATTTGGAGAATGCTTCAAAATGAGAGTAAATATTTCTAGGTGTAAATATGCCTTTATGTTGGAAGAAAGTTCGGTAATCCACATTTTCACAAGCATATTAAAGAAGCTTTTTCTAATCCGTGATGCATATACCGTGTTTGGAACGTGGAATTTCACGGTGACTGAAACAATGTAAATTACTCCTCTATTGGGTAGAACTCGCTCCAAGAGTATTTTTCTGTGAAAACTGCATTATTTTTTAAACTGGACGTTTGGAAAACGCAGCAAAATCTGAGAAAATACTTCTAAGTATCAATATTCAAACTATTGTGATGAAAGTTCGGTAATCTTTATGCTAACAAGTCTGAAGTGAATATTTTTCGAAACCTTGATGCATGTATCTTTTTCGGATCACGGAATTTCACGATGACGGGTTCTACGTAAATTGCATGTCTATTGGGTAGAACTCGCTCCAAGAGGATTTTTCTGTGAAAACTGCATGATTTAAAAACTGAC
The DNA here is from genome assembly GCF_009834535.1 of Camelus ferus. Lineage (NCBI taxonomy): Eukaryota > Metazoa > Chordata > Mammalia > Artiodactyla > Camelidae > Camelus > Camelus ferus. The sequence goes on along the minus strand of NW_022588198.1, from coordinate 16,345 downwards.
ACTAGGAGAAATATACTAAATCACAATATAATTTCTATGTATAAATATGCATTGTAAGGTGGATGAAAGTTCGGTAATACACATGTTCACAACTCATTAAAGAATGTTTGTCGAATCCGTGATGCATGTAACGTGTTCAGAACACGGAATATCACGGTGAGTGAAACTAGGTAAATTACATATCTTTGGGTTAGAACTCGCTCCAAGAGCATTTTCCTGCCAAATCTGCCTCATTTTCAAACCTGACATTAAAACTACTCTGTGAAATCTGAGAAAAGTCTTCAAAGTGTCAGTAAGCCATGTATGGTGGATGAAAGTGCAGTAATCCACTTGCTAACAACTCTGTAGTGAAAATTTTTGAATCCGAGATGCATGAAGCGTGTTCGGAACACGGAATTTCACGGTGAGCGAATCCATGTAAATTACATGTCTATTGTTTTGAACACGCTCCAAGAGATTTTTGCCGTGAAAACTGCCTCAGTTTCGAAACTGGCGTTTGGAAAGCTCTGTGAAATCAGAGAAAATGCTTCTAAGCATCAATATGCCTTGTATTGTGATCAAAGTCCTGTAATCCACATGCAAACAACTTCTGTAGTGTATTTTTGTCGAATCCTATCTGCATGTAGCGTGGGCGAAATACGGAATTTCACAGCTGGAGAATCTATATAATTTACATATCTATTGGCATAAGACACGCTCAAAAAGATTTTTCCTTAGGAAACTGCCTGATTTTGAAACTGCTATTAGGAAAAAGCTGCAAACTCAGAGTTAACGTTTCTAGGTGTAAATATGCCTTGTATGGTGGATGAAAGATCTGTAATACACATGTAACACAACTCATTAAAAATGTTTCTCAAATCCGTGATGTATGTAGTGTATTCAGTACACGGAATGTCACGTTGATGGAAACTATGTAAATTACATATCTATTGGTGAGAAACCGCTCCAGGAGCATTTTACTGTAAAATCTACCTCTGTTTGGAAACTGGTGTTATGAAAACACTGCAAAATCTGAGCAAAAGCTTTAAGGTGACAATATGTCTTCAATGGTTTATTAAAGATGTGTAATTCACATTCTAACAACTCAGGCAGTGAATATTGTTGAATCCATGGTGCATGTAACTTTTTCGGAACACGGGATGTTACGGTGACGGTATCTATGGAAATGGGATGTGTATTGGATCGAACATGCAGCAAGAGAATTTTTCTGCGAAAACTGCCTGATTATTCGTAACTGACTTTAGGAAAAATCTGCTGAAATCTAAGTAAATATTTCTAGGTAGTAATATGCCTTGTATTGTGGTTGAAATCATCGGTAATCCACATGGCTCACAGGTCATTAAATAATGTTTGTCGAAGCCTGTGATTAATGTAACGTTTTCGGAACACGGCAATGTCTCAGGTGAGTGAAACTCGGAAAATAACAATTCTACTGGATAGAACTCGCTTGAATTGAATTTTTCTGCGAAAATTTGCATGATTTTCGGAATTTGATGTTAGGGAAAAACCTGCGAAATCAGAATAACTACATCTAGGTGTAAATATGCCTTGTATGGTGGATGAAAGTTCGGTAATCCACATGCTCACATTCATTAGAGAATGTTTGTCGAATTCGTGATGCATGAAATGTGTACGGAATACAGATGTGTCATATTGAAGGAAACAATGTAAGTTACAGTGTCTATTGGGTAGAACTCGCTTGAAGAGAATTTTTCTGCGAAATGTGCCTCATTTTCAAAACTGCCATTAGGAGAACCCTGTGAAATCTGAGAAAATGCTTCTAAGTGTCTAATATGCCTTGAATGGTGAATGAAAGTCCGGTAATCCATCATGTTAATAACAGTGTAGTAATGATTTTTCAAACCGTGATTCATGTAGCGCTTTTTGAAATGGAATTTCACCGTAATGACACAATTTAAATTAAAATTCTATTGGGTAGAACTAGCTAGAATAGAATTTTTCTGCGAAAATTGCATGATTATCGAATCTGAAGTTTGGAGAAAGCTTCAAAATGAGAGTAAATATTTCTAGGTGTAAATATGCCTTTATGTTGGAAGAAAGTTCGGTAATCCACATTTTCACAACATATTAAAGAATCTTTTTCTAATCCGTGATGCATATACCGTGTTTGGAACGTGGAATTTCACGGTGACTGAAACAATGTAAATTACTCCTCTATTGGGTAGAACTCGCTCCAAGAGTATTTTTCTGTGAAAACTGCATTATTTTTTAAACTGGCGTTTGGAAAACGCAGCAAAATCTGAGAAAATACTTCTAAGTATCAATATTCAAACTATTGTGATGAAAGTTCGGTAATCCACATGCTAACAAATCTGTAGAGAATATTTTTCGAATTCATTATTCAAGTAGCATGTTCCAGAACACGGAATTTTCATGGTCAGGGATTTATGTAAATTACATTTCTCTTGGTTAGAAATCACTCCAAGAGATTTTTCCTGAGAAATCTGCCTGATTTTCGAACTGGATTTAGGAAACACTGCGAACTCAGATGAATAGATTCCTCGGTGTAAATATGCCTTGTAGGGTGTATGAAAGTTCGGTAATCTGCATGCTACAACTCTGTAGTGAATATTTGTCGAATCCGATACATGAAGCGTGTTTGTGACACAGAATATCACGGTGAGCGAATCTATGTAAAATGCATGTCACTTGGGTAGAACACGCTCCAAGAGCTGTTTCTGCGAATTCTGCCTCATTTTCAAAACTGGCATTAGGAAAAACTTTCCAAATATGAGAAATGATTCAAAGTTGTCAATATGGCTTTTATGGTGGATGAAAGTTCGGTAATACACATGTTCACAACTCATTAAAGAATGTTTGTCGAATCCGTGATGCATGTAACGTGTTCAGAACACGGAATATCACGGTGAGTGAAACTAGGTAAATTACATATCTTTGGGTTAGAACTCGCTCCAAGAGCATTTTCCTGCCAAATCTGCCTCATTTTCAAACCTGACATTAAAACTACTCTGTGAAATCTGAGAAAAGTCTTCAAAGAGTCAGTAAGCCATGTATTGTGGATGAAAGTGCATGTAATCCACTTGCTAACAACTCTGTAGTGAAAATTTTTGAATCCGAGATGCATGAAGCGTGTTCGGAACACGGAATTTCATGGTGAGCGAATCCATGTAAATTACATGTCTATTGTTTTGAACACGCTCCAAGAGGTTTTTTGCCGTAGAAATCTGCATCAGTTTCGAAACTGGCGTAAGGAAAGCTCTGTGAAATCAGAGAAAATGCTTCTAAGCATCAATATGCCTTGTATTGTGATGAAAGTCCTGTAATCCACATGCAAACAATTCTGTAGTGTATTTTTTCGAATCCTATCTGCATGTAGCGTGTGCGAAATACGGAATTTCACAGCGGGAGAATCTATGTAATTTACATATCTATTGGGTAGAACACGCTCCAACAGTTTTTTCCTTAGGAAACTGCCTGATTTTGAAACTGCTATTAGGAAAAAGCTGCAAACTCAGAGTTAATGTTTCTAGGTGTAAATATGCCTTGTATGGTGGATGAAAGATCTGTAATACACATGTACACAACTCATTAAAAATGTTTCTCAAATCCGTGATGAATGTAGTGTATTCAGTACACGGAAAGTCACGTTGATGGAAACTATGTAAATTACATATCTATTGGTGAGAAACCGCCCCAGGAGCATTTTACTGTAAAATCTACCTCTGTTTGGAAACTGGTGTTATGAAAACACTGCAAAATCTGAGCAAAATTTTAAGGTGACAATATGTCTTCAATGGTTTATTAAAGATGTGTAATTCACATTCTAACAACTCAGCAGTGAATATTTGTTGAATCCATGGTGCATGTAACTTTTTCGGAACACGGGATGTTACGGTGACGGTATCTATGGAAATGGGATGTGTATTGGATCGAACATGCAGCAAGAGAATTTTTCTGCGAAAACTGCCTGATATTCGTAACTGACTTTAGGAAAAATCTGTGAAATCTAAGTAAATATTTCTAGGTGTAAATATGCCTTGTACTGTGGTTGAAACATCGGTAATCCACATGGTCACGGTCATTAAATAATGTTTGTCAAAGCCGTGATTAATGTAACGTTTTTTGAACACGGAATGTCTCAGTGAGTGAAACTCGGAAAATAACAATTCTACTGGATAGAACTCGCTTGAATTGAATTTTTCTGCGAAAATTTCATGATTTTCGGAAGTGGATGTTAGGGAAAACCTGCGAAATCAGAATAACTACACCTAGGTGTAAATATGCCTTGTATGGTGAATGAAATTTTGGTAATCCACATGCTCACACTCATTAGAGAATGTTTGTCGAATTCGTGATGCATGTAACGTGTACGGAATACAGTGTGTCATATTGAACGAAACAATGTAAGTTACATGTCTATTGGGTAGAACTCGCTTGAAGAGTTTTTTTCTGCGAAATGTGCCTCATTTTCAAAACTGCCATTAGGAGAACCCTGTGAAATCTTAGAAAATGCTTCTAAGTGTCTATATGCATTGAATGGTGAATGAAAGTCCGGTAATCCACATGTTAATAACAGTGTAGTAATGATTTTTCAAACCGTGATTCATGTAGCGCTTTTTGAAATGGAATTTCACCGTAATGACACAATTTAAATTAAAATTCTATTGGGTAGAACTAGCTAGAATAGAATTTTTCTGCGAAAATTGCATGATTATCGAATCTGAAATTTGGAGAATGCTTCAAAATGAGAGTAAATATTTCTAGGTGTAAATATGCCTTTATGTTGGAAGAAAGTTCGGTAATCCACATTTTCACAACATATTAAAGAAGCTTTTTCTAATCCGTGATGCATATACCGTGTTTGGAACGTGGAATTTCACGGTGACTGAAACAATGTAAATTACTCCTCTATTGGGTAGAACTCGCTCCAAGAGTATTTTTCTGTGAAAACTGCATTATTTTTTAAACTGACGTTTGGAAAACGCAGCAAAATCTGAGAAAATACTTCTAAGTATCAATATTCAAACTATTGTGATGAAAGTTCGGTAATCTTTATGCTAACAAGTCTGAAGTGAATATTTTTCGAAACCGTGATGCATGTATCTTTTTCGGATCACGGAATTTCACGATGACGGGTTCTACGTAAATTGCATGTCTATTGGGTAGAACTCGCTCCAAGAGGATTTTTCTGTGAAAACTGCATGATTTAAAAACTGACACTAGGAGAAATATACTAAATCACAATATAATTTCTATGTATAAATATGCATTGTAAGGTGGATGAAAGTTCGGTAATACACATGTTCACAACTCATTAAAGAATGTTTGTCGAATCCGTGATGCATGTAACGTGTTCAGAACACGGAATATCACGGTGAGTGAAACTAGGTAAATTACATATCTTTGGGTTAGAACTCGCTCCAAGAGCATTTTCCTGCCAAATCTGCCTCATTTTCAAACCTGACATTAAAACTACTCTGTGAAATCTGAGAAAAGTCTTCAAAGTGTCAGTAAGCCATGTATGGTGGATGAAAGTGCAGTAATCCACTTGCTAACAACTCTGTAGTGAAAATTTTTGAATCCGAGATGCATGAAGCGTGTTCGGAACACGGAATTTCACGGTGAGCGAATCCATGTAAATTACATGTCTATTGTTTTGAACACGCTCCAAGAGATTTTTGCCGTGAAAACTGCCTCAGTTTCGAAACTGGCGTTTGGAAAGCTCTGTGAAATCAGAGAAAATGCTTCTAAGCATCAATATGCCTTGTATTGTGATGAAAGTCCTGTAATCCACATGCAAACAACTCTGTAGTGTATTTTTGTCGAATCCTATCTGCATGTAGCGTGTGCGAAACTACGGAATTTCACAGCTGGAGAATCTATGTAATTTACATATCTATTGCGTAGAACACGCTCAAAAGATTTTTCCTTAGTAAACTGCCTGATTTTGAAACTGCTATTAGGAAAAAGCTGCAAACTCAGAGTTAATGTTTCTAGGTGTAAATATGCCTTGTATGGTGGATGAAAGATCTGTAATACACATGTAACACAACTCATTAAAAATGTTTCTCAAATCCGTGATGTATGTAGTTTGTTCAGGTACACGGAATGTCACGTTGAATGGAAACTATGTAAATTACATATCTATTGGTGAGAAACCGCTCCAGGAGCATTTTACTGTAAAATCTACCTCTGTTTGGAAACTGGTGTTATGAAAACACTGCAAAATCCTGAGCAAAAGCTTTAAGGTGACAATATGTCTTCAATGGTTTATTAAAGATGTGTAATTCACATTCTAACAACTCAGCAGTGAATATTGTTGAATCCATGGTGCATGTAACTTTTTCGGAACACGGGATGTTTCGGTGACGGTATCTATGGAAATGGGATGTCTATTGGATCGAACATGCAGCAAGAGAATTTTTCTGCGAAAACTGCCTGATGTTCGTAACTGACGTTAGGAAAAATCTGCGAAATCTAAGTAAATATTTCTAGGTATTAATATGCCTTGTATTGTGGTTGAATCATCGGTAATCCACATGCTCACAGTCATTAAATAATGTTTGTCGAAGCCGTGATTAATGTAACGTTTTCGGAACACGCAATGTTTCGGTGAGTGAAACTCGGAAAATAACAATTCTACTGGATAGAACTCGCTTGAATTGAATTTTTCTGCGAAAATTTGATGTTTTTCGAAATTTTATGTTAGGAAAAAACTGCGAAATCAGAATAACTACATCTAGGTGTAAATATGCCTTGTATGGTGGATGAAAGTTCAGTAATCCACATGCTCACATTCATTAGAGCATGTTTGTCGAATTCGTGATGCATGAAATGTGTACGGAATACAGAGTGTCATATTGAAGGAAACAATGTAAATTACGTGTCTATTGGGTAGAACTCGCTTGAAGAGAATTTTTCTGCGAAATGTGCCTCATTTTCAAAACTGCCATTAGGAGAACCCTGTGAAATCTGAAAAAATGCTTCTAAGTGTCTATATGCATTGAATGGTGAATGAAAGTCCGGTAATCCTCATGTTAATAACAGTGTAGTAATGATTTTTCAAACCGTGATTCATGTAGCGCTTTTTGAAATGGAATTTCACCGTAATGACACAATTTAAATTAAAATTCTATTGGGTAGAACTAGCTAGAATAGAATTTTTCTGCGAAAATTGCATGATTATCGAATCTGAAGTTTGGAGAAAGCTTCAAAATGAGAGTAAATATTTCTAGGTGTAAATATGCCTTTATGTTGGAAGAAAGTTCGGTAATCCACATTTTCACAGCATATTAAAGAAGCTTTTTCTAATCCGTGATGCATATACCGTGTTTGGGACGTGGAATTTCACGGTGACTGAAACAATGTAAATTACTTCTCTATTGGGTAGAACTCGCTCCAAGAGAATTTTTCTGTGAAAACTGCATTATTTTTTAAACTGGCGTTTGGAAAACGCAGCAAAATCTGAGAAAATACTTCTAAGTATCAATATTCAAACTATTGTGATGAAAGTTCGATAATCCACATGCTAACAAATCTGTAGAGAATATTTTTCGAATTCATTATGCAAGTAGCATGTTCAGAACACGGAATTTCATGGTCAGGGATTTTATGTAAATTACATTTCTCTTGGTTAGAAATCACTCCAAGAGATTTTTCCTGAGAAATCTGCCTGATTTTCGAAACTGGATTTAGGAAACACTGCGAACTCAGATGAATAGATTCTCGGTGTAAATATGCCTTGTAGGGTGGATGAAAGTTCGGTAATCTGCATGCTAACAACTCTGTAGTGAATATTTGTCGAATCCGAGATACATGAAGCGTGTTTGTGACACAGAATATCACGGTGAGCGAATCTATGTAAAATGCATGTCACTTGGGTAGAACACGCTCCAAGAGCTTTTTCTGCGAATTCTGCCTCATTTTCAAAACTGGCATTAGGAAAAACTTTCCAAATATGAGAAAATGATTCAAAGTGTCAATATGGCTTTTATGGTGGATGAAAGTTCGTTAATCCTTATGCTAACAACAATATAGTGAATATTTGTCGAATCCGTGATGCATGTAGCTTTTTCGGAACACGGAATTTCACGATGACCGATTCTATGTAAATTGAATGTCTATTGGGTAGAACTCGCTCCAAGAGCATTTTCCTGCCAAATCTGCCTCATTTTCAAACCTGGCATTTAAACTAATCTGTGAAATCTGAGAAAAGTATTCAAAGAGTCAGTAAGCAATCTATGGTCAATGAAAGTGATGTATTCCACTTGCTAACAACCCTGTAGTGAAAATTTTTGAATCCGAGATGCATGAAGCGTGTTCGGAACACGGAATTTCACGGTGAGCGAATCCATGTAAATTACATGTCTATTGTTTTGAACACGCTCCAAGAGTTTTTTGCCGTGAAAACTGCCTCAGTTTCGAAACTGGCGTTTGGAAAGCTCTGTGAAATCAGAGAAAATGCTTCTAAGCATCAATATGCCTTGTATTGTGATGAAAGTCCTGTAATCCACATGCAAACAATTCTGTAGTGTATTTTTTCGAATCCTATCTGCATGTAGCGTGTGCGAAATACGGAATTTCACAGCGGGAGAATCTATGTAATTTACATATCTATTGGGTAGAACACGCTCCAACAGTTTTTTCCTTAGGAAACTGCCTGATTTTGAAACTGCTATTAGGAAAAAGCTGCAAACTCAGAGTTAATGTTTCTAGGTGTAAATATGCCTTGTATGGTGGATGAAAGATCTGTAATACATATGTACACAACTCATTAAAAATGTTTCTCAAATCCGTGATGAATGTAGTGTATTCAGTACACGGAAAGTCACGTTGATGGAAACTATGTAAATTACATATCTATTGGTGAGAAACCGCTCCAGGAGCATTTTACTGTAAAATCTACCTCTGTTTGGAAACTGGTGTTATGAAAACACTGCAAAATCTGAGCAAAATTTTAAGGTGACAATATGTCTTCAATGGTTTATTAAAGATGTGTAATTCACATTCTAACAACTCAGCAGTGAATATTTGTTGAATCCATGGTGCATGTAACTTTTTCGGAACACGGGATGTTACGGTGACGGTATCTATGGAAATGGGATGTGTATTGGATCGAACATGCAGCAAGAGAATTTTTCTGCGAAAACTGCCTGTTATTCGTAACTGACGTTAGGAGAAATCTGAGAAATCTAAGTAAATATTTCTAGGTGTAAATATGCCTTGTACTGTGGTTGAAACATCGGTAATCCACATGGTCACGGTCATTAAATAATGTTTGTCAAAGCCGTGATTAATGTAACGTTTTTTGAACACGGAATGTCTCAGTGAGTGAAACTCGGAAAATAACAATTCTACTGGATAGAACTCGCTTGAATTGAATTTTTCTGCTGAAATTTTCATGATTTTCGGAAGTGGATGTTAGGGAAAACCTGCGAAATCAGAATAACTACACCTAGGTGTAAATATGCCTTGTATGGTGAATGAAATTTTGGTAATCCACATGCTCACACTCATTAGAGAATGTTTGTCGAATTCGTGATGCATGTAACGTGTACGGAATACAGTGTGTCATATTGAACGAAACAATGTAAGTTACATGTCTATTGGGTAGAACTCGCTTGAAGAGTTTTTTTCTGCGAAATGTGCCTCATTTTCAAAACTGCCATTAGGAGAACCCTGTGAAATTTTAGAAAATGCTTCTAAGTGTCTATATGCATTGAATGGTGAATGAAAGTCCGGTAATCCACATGTTAATAACAGTGTAGTAATGATTTTTCAAACCGTGATTCATGTAGCGCTTTTTGAAATGGAATTTCACCGTAATGACACAATTTAAATTAAAATTCTATTGGGTAGAACTAGCTAGAATAGAATTTTTCTGCGAAAATTGCATGATTATCGAATCTGAAATTTGGAGAATGCTTCAAAATGAGAGTAAATATTTCTAGGTGTAAATATGCCTTTATGTTGGAAGAAAGTTCGGTAATCCACATTTTCACAGCATATTAAAGAAGCTTTTTCTAATCCGTGATGCATATACCGTGTTTGGAACGTGGAATTTCACGGTGACTGAAACAATGTAAATTACTCCTCTATTGGGTAGAACTCGCTCCAAGAGTATTTTTCTGTGAAAACTGCATTATTTTTTAAACTGACGTTTGGAAAACGCAGCAAAATCTGAGAAAATACTTCTAAGTATCAATATTCAAACTATTGTGATGAAAGTTCGGTAATCTTTATGCTAACAAGTCTGAAGTGAATATTTTTCGAAACCTTGATGCATGTATCTTTTTCGGATCACGGAATTTCACGATGACGGGTTCTACGTAAATTGCATGTCTATTGGGTAGAACTCGCTCCAAGAGGATTTTTCTGTGAAAACTGCATGATTTAAAAACTGACACTAGGAGAAATATACTAAATCACAATATAATTTCTATGTATAAATATGCATTGTAAGGTGGATGAAAGTTCGGTAATACACATGTTCACAACTCATTAAAGAATGTTTGTCGAATCCGTGATGCATGTAACGTGTTCAGAACACGGAATATCACGGTGAGTGAAACTAGGTAAATTACATATCTTTGGGTTAGAACTCGCTCCAAGAGCATTTTCCTGCCAAATCTGCCTCATTTTCAAACCTGACATTAAAACTACTCTGTGAAATCTGAGAAAAGTCTTCAAAGTGTCAGTAAGCCATGTATGGTGGATGAAAGTGCAGTAATCCACTTGCTAACAACTCTGTAGTGAAAATTTTTGAATCCGAGATGCATGAAGCGTGTTCGGAACACGGAATTTCACGGTGAGCGAATCCATGTAAATTACATGTCTATTGTTTTGAACACGCTCCAAGAGTTTTTTGCCGTGAAAACTGCCTCAGTTTCGAAACTGGCGTTTGGAAAGCTCTGTGAAATCAGAGAAAATGCTTCTAAGCATCAATATGCCTTGTATTGTGATGAAAGTCCTGTAATCCACATGCAAACAATTCTGTAGTGTATTTTTTCGAATCCTATCTGCATGTAGCGTGTGCGAAATACGGAATTTCACAGCGGGAGATTCTATGTAATTTACATATCTATTGGGTAGAACACGCTCCAACAGTTTTTTCCTTAGGAAACTGCCTGATTTTGAAACTGCTATTAGGAAAAAGCTGCAAACTCAGAGTTAATGTTTCTAGGTGTAAATATGCCTTGTATGGTGGATGAAAGATCTGTAATACATATGTACACAACTCATTAAAAATGTTTCTCAAATCCATGATGAGTGTAGTGTATTCAGTACACGGAATGTCACGTTGATGGAAACTATGTAAATTACATATCTATTGGTGAGAAACCGCCCCAGGAGCATTTTACTGTAAAATCTACCTCTGTTTGGAAACTGGTGTTATGAAAACACTGCAAAATCTGAGCAAAATTTTAAGGTGACAATATGTCTTCAATGGTTTATTAAAGATGTGTAATTCACATTCTAACAACTCAGGAGTGAATATATGTTGAATCCATGGTGCATGTAACTTTTTCGGAACACGGGATGTTACGGTGACGGTATCTATGGAAATGGGATGTGTATTGGATCGAACATGCAGCAAGAGAATTTTTCTGCGAAAACTACCTGTTATTCGTAACTGACGTTAGGAAAAATCTGCGAAATCTAAGTAAATATTTCTAGGTGTAAATATGCCTTGTACTGTGGTTGAAACATCGGTAATCCACATGGTCACGGTCATTAAATAATGTTTGTCAAAGCTGTGATTAATGTAACGTTTTTTGAACACGGAATGTCTCAGTGAGTGAAACTCGGAAAATAACAATTCTACTGGATAGAACTCGCTTGAATTGAATTTTTCTGTGAAATTTTCATGATTTTCGGAAGTGGATGTTAGGGAAAACCTGTGAAATCAGAATAACTACACCTAGGTGTAAATATGCCTTGTATGGTGAATGAAATTTTGGTAATCCACATGCTCACACTCATTAGAGAATGTTTGTCGAATTCGTGATGCATGTAACGTGTACGGAATACAGTGTGTCATATTGAACGAAACAATGTAAGTTACATGTCTATTGGGTAGAACTCGCTTGAAGAGTTTTTTCTGCGAAATGTGCCTCATTTTCAAAACTGCCATTAGGAGAACCCTGTGAAATTTTAGAAAATGCTTCTAAGTGTCTATATGCATTGAATGGTGAATGAAAGTCCGGTAATCCACATGTTAATAACAGTGTAGTAATGATTTTTCAAACCGTGATTCATGTAGCGCTTTTTGAAATGGAATTTCACCGTAATGACACAATTTAAATTAAAATTCTATTGGGTAGAACTAGCTAGAATAGAATTTTTCTGCGAAAATTGCATGATTATCGAATCTGAAATTTGGAGAATGCTTCAAAATGAGAGTAAATATTTCTAGGTGTAAATATGCCTTTATGTTGGAAGAAAGTTCGGTAATCCACATTTTCACAACATATTAAAGAAGCTTTTTCTAATCCGTGATGCATATACCGTGTTTGGAACGTGGAATTTCACGGTGACTGAAACAATGTAAATTACTCCTCTATTGGGTAGAACTCGCTCCAAGAGTATTTTTCTGTGAAAACTGCATTATTTTTTAAACTGGCGTTTGGAAAACGCAGCAAAATCTGAGAAAATACTTCTAAGTATCAATATTCAAACTATTGTGATGAAAGTTCGGTAATCTTTATGCTAACAAGTCTGAAGTGAATATTTTTCGAAACCGTGATGCATGTATCTTTTTCGGATCACGGAATTTCACGATGACGGGTTCTACGTAAATTGCATGTCTATTGGGTAGAACTCGCTCCAAGAGGATTTTTCTGTGAAAACTGCATGATTTAAAAACTGACACTAGGAGAAATATACTAAATCACAATATAATTTCTATGTATAAATATGCATTGTAAGGTGGATGAAAGTTCGGTAATACACATGTTCACAACTCATTAAAGAATGTTTGTCGAATCCGTGATGCATGTAACGTGTTCAGAACACGGAATATCACGGTGAGTGAAACTAGGTAAATTACATATCTTTGGGTTAGAACTCGCTCCAAGAGCATTTTCCTGCCAAATCTGCCTCATTTTCAAACCTGACATTAAAACTACTCTGTGAAATCTGAGAAAAGTCTTCAAAGTGTCAGTAAGCCATGTATTGTGGATGAAAGTGCAGTAATCCACTTGCTAACAACTCTGTAGTGAAAATTTTTGAATCCGAGATGCATGAAGCGTGTTCGGAAAACGGAATTTCATGGTGAGCGAATCCATGTAAATTACATGTCTATTGTTTTGAACACGCTCCAAGAGATTTTTGCCGTGAAAACTGCCTCAGTTTCGAAACTGGCGTTTGGAAAGCTCTGTGAAATCAGAGAAAATGCTTCTAAGCATCAATATGCCTTGTATTGTGATCAAAGTCCTGTAATCCACATGCAAACAACTCTGTAGTGTATTTTTGTCGAATCCTATCTGCATGTAGCGTGGGCAAAACACGGAATTTCACAGCTGGAGAATCTATATAATTTACATATCTATTGCATAAGACACGCTCAAAAAGATTTTTCCTTAGTAAACTGCCTGATTTTTGAAACTGCTATTAGGAAAAAGCTGCAAACTCAGAGTTAACGTTTCTAGGTGTAAATATGCCTTGTATGGTGGATGAAAGATCTGTAATACACATGAACACAACTCATTAAAAATGTTTCTCAAATCCGTGATGTATGTAGTTTGTTCGGTACACGGAATGTCACGTTGAAGGAAACTATGTAAATTACATATCTATTGGTGAGAACCCGCTCCAGGAGCATTTTACTGTAAAATCTACCTCTGTTTGGAAACTGGTGTTATGAAAACACTGCAAAACCTGAGCAAAAGCTTTAAGGTGACAATATGTCTTCAATGGTTTATTAAAGATGTGTAATTCACATTCTAACAACTCAGCAGTGAATATTTGTTGAATCCATGGTGCATGTAACTTTTTCGGAACACGGGATGTTTCGGTGACGGTATCTATGGAAATGGGATGTCTATTGGATCGAACATGCAGCAAGAGAATTTTTCTGCGAAAACTGCCTGATGTTCGTAACTGACGTTAGGAAAAATCTGCGAAATCTAAGTAAATATTTCTAGGTATTAATATGCCTTGTATTGTGGTTGAATCATCGGTAATCCACATGCTCACAGTCATTAAATAATGTTTGTCGAAGCCGTGATTAATGTAACGTTTTCGGAACACGCAATGTTTCGGTGAGTGAAACTCGGAAAATAACAATTCTACTGGATAGAACTGGCTTGAATTGAATTTTTCTGCGAAATTTGATGTTTTCGAAATTTATGTTAGGAAAACTGCGAAATCAGAATAACTACATCTAGGTGTAAATATGCCTTGTATGGTGGATGAAATTTCGGTAATCCACATGCTCACACTCATTAGAGCATGTTTGTCGAATTCGTGATGCATGTAACTGTGTACGGAATACAGAGTGTCATATTGAAGGAAACAATGTAAATTACAGTGTCTATTGGGTAGAACTCGCTTGAAGAGAATTTTTTCTGCGAAATGTGCCTCATTTTCAAAACTGCCATTAGGAGAACCCTGTGAAATCTTAGAAAATGCTTCTAAGTGTCAATATGCCTTGAATGGTGAATGAAAGTCCGGTAATCCTCATGTTAATAACAGTGTAGTAATGATTTTTCAAACCGTGATTCATGTAGCGCTTTTTGAAATGGAATTTCACCGTAATGACACAATTTAAATTAAAATTCTATTGGGTAGAACTAGCTAGAATAGAATTTTTCTGCGAAAATTGCATGATTATCGAATCTGAAGTTTGGAGAAAGCTTCAAAATGAGAGTAAATATTTCTAGGTGTAAATATGACTTTATGTTGAAAGAAAGTTTTGTAATCCATATTTTCACAACATATTAAAGAATCTTTTTCTAATCCGTGATGCATATACCGTGTTTGGGACGTGGAATTTTTCGGTGACTGAAACAATGTAAATTACTTCTCTATTGGGTAGAACTCGCTCCAAGAGAATTTTTCTGTGAAAACTGCATTATTTTTTAAACTGGCGTTTGGAAAACGCAGCAAAATCTGAGAAAATACTTCTAAGTATCAATATTCAAACTATTGTGATGAAAGTTCGATAATCCACATGCTAACAAATCTGTAGAGAATATTTTTCGAATTCATTATGCAAGTAGCATGTTCAGAACACGGAATTTCATGGTCAGGGATTTTTATGTAAATTACATTTCTCTTGGTTAGAAAATCACTCCAAGAGATTTTTCCTGAGAAATCTGCCTGATTTTCGAAACTGGAATTAGGAAATACTGTGAACTCAGATGAATAGATTCTCGGTTTAAATATGCCTTGTAGGGTGAATGAAAGTTCAGTAATCTGCATGCTAACAACTCTGTAGTGAATATTTGTCGAATCCGAGATACATGAAGCGTGTTTGTGACACAGAATATCACGGTGAGCGAATCTATGTAAAATGCATGTCACTTTTGGGTAGAACACGCTCCAAGAGCTGTTTCTGCGAATTCTGCCTCATTTTCAAAACTGGCATTAGGAAAAACTTTCCAAATATGAGAAAATGATTCAAAGTGTCAATGGCTTTTATGGTGGATGAAAGTTCGTTAATCCTTATGCTAACAACAATATAGTGAATATTTGTCGAATCCGTGATGCATGTAGCTTTTTCGGAACACGGAATTTCACGATGACCGATTCTATGTAAATTGAATGTCTATTGGGTAGAACTCGCTCCAAGAGCATTTTCCTGCCAAATCTGCCTCATTTTCAAACCTGGCATTTAAACTAATCTGTGAAATCTGAGAAAAGTATTCAAAGAGTCAGTAAGCAATCTATGGTCAATGAAAGTGATGTATTCCACTTGCTAACAACCCTGTAGTGAAAATTTTTGAATCCGAGAGGCATGAAGCGTGTTCGGAACACGGAATTTCATGGTGTGCGAATCCATGTAAATGAAATGTCTATTGTTTTGAACCCGCTCCAAGAGGTTTTTGCCTAGAAATCTGCATCAGTTTCGAAACTGGCGTAAGGAAAGCTCTGTGAAATCAGAGAAAATGCTTCTAAGCATCAATATGCCTTGTATTGTGATGAAAGTCCTGTAATCCACATGCAAACAATTCTGTAGTGTATTTTTTCGAATCCTATCTGCATGTAGCGTGTGCGAAATACGGAATTTCACAGCGGGAGAATCTATGTAATTTACATATCTATTGGGTAGAACACGCTCCAACAGTTTTTTCCTTAGGAAACTGCCTGATTTGAAACTGCTATTAGGAAAAAGCTGCAAACTCAGAGTTAATGTTTCTAG
>NW_022588197.1:0-20497 GCF_009834535.1 Camelus ferus | reverse complement strand
TATGGAAGCAGAGATAAGGGGATATGGCTAGGATCCAGCTGGCAGCCTTCAGAATTCAAGAAACAAGGAAAGTTCCTTGATGAAACTTCGATTCTGGTCCAGTGAGGCGCATGTCAGACAACTGACCTACAAGACTGTAAAAGAATAAATTTGTGTTGTTTTAAACCACTGCATTCATGGTAATTTGCTACATCAGCAATTGGAAACAAATACAGTATTTTTTCCTATATGTTTATTTGAGGAAGGCAAATGAAATAATTTTAAGGGGAAGAAGTACTAAGTATCGAAATCTCTGGTGAGGCTAAACATGTCAAAGCTTATGAGCTTTAAGAAATATTTCCAAATATAAATTTGAATTCTCACGAAGTTTCTCCCTGAGATGTAAGTGATGTTTATAATAAGTTTCCACAGTCTGTAGTCCTATAGTTCTTTTTTTCTCCCATGCTTTTTAGAGATAGCCAAGTGCTTTATATTTATTGACTCATAATTTCCCAGTGTTATCCTACGTGGTAGCTGCTATTTTAACATGCACATTCACATACTCAGGAAATTACGGAAAGACTTTTGACCTCAGACAATGTGGCTTCAGAACTGATATTCTTAAGTTAATCACTGATACTATACTCTCTATATGAAATTCACCAAACTTCAAAATCTTTTCCTAAATTCCTAATAGGAATTCTATTAAAAATCAGCTGTCCATTAATTGAAAGAACTAATGTCCAAAGTGAATAAAGTAATGGAAGCAATACAATTTAGCAAAAAGTATAAAATATGCAAAGATGATGCCCTGCCATTACATAAAGCAAAAACTCCGAGGAGAACTCAGCCTTCCATGCCACAGCACTGATTGCTCTCAGGGCTGGTGTGGCCAGGAGGCAGATTTCCTCATTCTCTGGCTCGGCACTCTCCACTCACGGACCCCCTACTTGCTTCTTCATTCTATTCCCACCCATTACTCAACATTTATCTAACAAACATTGATGGGACCCTCTTTGTAATAGAGTCAGAAACTCTAAGAATATATACATATCCTCAAAAATATTTTATTACAATCGTGGTAAGGGCTACAAACACCACCACAAAATATCCTTATATCCCAAATGATGTCATAATTGCAGAAATTACTCAGTGTGCAAAGGTAGTCTCAAAAACTTAGAATTTATCTTTTTACTATCGACTACATCTGTATTGCTTTAGGCATATCTTGAGATATACTCAAATGATCATACATAGAATTTGTCTCAAAGACAAGGGCACTCTACAACGTTACACCTGTTCTTCTTCTTTTTTTTAAATTGAAGTATAGTTGATTTGCAATATTGTATTAGTTTCTGGTGTACACCTGCTTTCTACTGTTAATGGAAATCCATCAGAATGTGAGTAGCTATTCCTGAGGTTAAGAAAATATTAACCGGTTAAAAATAGTAACATGGCATTCCCCCCAAAATTCTATTGTTACTGCCACGCTACCTTCTCTTCATACCTACTATTTAATTAGTGAAAGTCCTGCCATTTCTCTCCCTGGCCCTACTTCTCCCAAGCTATCTAGCTCGACATGCAAATACTAAACATGCTTTTTCTATACTCTAATTGATATAACGGAAGTGGTTTGGTTCAACACCAGAGGCATTTTTGTCTCTGGTATTAGAATGCCAACAGATAAACCTCCTACTATGACTGGAAATTCCAGGCTATCTGACTTGGCTTTCAAATGCTTCTGATTCTCAGCTCACCAGCTTATCATTTCTGCTTGTGCTATTTACCGTTAATGACCTAGTCTTATACCAGAATTTATTTCTCTCCTTATTATACACCATTTAGCAGAGAAAATTGCACTAAAACGTGCAAAGTTGGAAGACAGGTGGAGTATGATTTCATAGGCCTCTTGAAATTTATGTGGGCAATATTAAAGTTTCCTGGCTGCACACTGTCTGGAAGAGCAACTTTAGTGAGCAAGAGCACATTCTTGTGCACCTGAGTTTTGTGCTCATTGTCTTCCAGCTGCAGGACCAAGCTTGAAGAGCATAAATCCCCTTTTGCTAGAAGACGCCTGCTTGCTCGTGCTGGGGTTTTAAAGTTTGAGAGCTTACGTTTCTGTTTACTAAAACTATTCACTGAAGGTTCAGCACATGTTATTATTACCATGCTATTAAAGTTGCCAGGTAACATTCTTATTAATTTATTTTTATTTCCTCCGACTTATTCTCCCCTATTTTATAACAGAGCCCTCTGTCCCTAGTAAAGTATTTAAAGTGGGTTTACTATATTTACAGAAACAGAAAATACCGTAATGACTATAAAAATGTTAAAGCCAGTCCATGGTGGCTAACATTATGGACCCTGGTTGTAAATACCAAAAATTAATTTAGCTGAGAGAAAAGTTGGAATTTAAAGCAGCTGCCTCTATCAGCTTTCTCCCAATTAAAGTAGCTCAGTGCGTCTTCAAAAGAAAATAGTTAAAGGAGTATGGATTAGGAAGAAATTAAGTGCTCCAGAAACTTTCGTAAAAATAATTTTTCTTTCCTAGCTAATAAGCTATTTTATCTTCGATATATCAAACAGCAGACCAAAGTGAACATTTCCATTTATTTTGGCAACATATCCTTGTTATTATTTTGAAGTGAAGAACTTGACTTCAAATTATTTTCTGACTACTAAGTAGGACACTGTATTTTTTTTTTAGGTGAAAATATATATTTGATTAACCATTTAGGTTATCATAGGCTCACAGTGCCAAAAGACTTCTTTCTACAGAATGATTTCTCAGATACTTTGGTATTACTGCACTGAATGTTACCACCCAAAGGTAATGCTATAAAAGAAAAAGATTCTGAAAGCCGTTTATATACCCAAGAGATAAAATCACACTAAAACTTTATCTGGCAAACTACCATGTGGGACTATAAGTTAAAGAGATATATGTCTCAGTGTTGAATAGTATTTGGGCAGGTTTCCTTACCTCTGTGTGTATTTGTGATATAGTTGTGTTACACGAATGAACCCTGGAAAGGGGAACCATATTTTCTATCTGCTTTTGCTGTGTTTTTCTCATAGTTGGTCTTCTGCATTTATTAACTGCTCATTGTTGGATCTGGGATTTAATCACCTATGCACAACTTAAAAGGTGGACATTAACTGTACATATGCGAGCGGAAGACAAGACTGCTGAGTCAGCGGTCCAGGCTTCTGTTACAGCACAGCGAGCAGGCATGACCATCAGCATATTTGTGTCACTTCTCTTCACCCTCAAGTTTCACGGGGTCCACACGAAGCAGCCCAGTGGCTCATGGATGCAGCATTCATGCCACATCTGCAGTGGTTTTCTTCATAGTTGATGAACACTGACCTTGGGGAATCAAATGCTTTTATATTAAGCAATAAGCATACCTACTCCTTGTCCCATAATACCTCATCCCTCAAGGTTGCTCACTGCAAGCCAACTCTGGGAAATGGCATAGGTCACGGGCTGCGGGCTTTGTATTCTGCACACTCAGGAAGACACAGGGAAACGAAAAGCCCAAAGAGGATTTCCAGTATTCGTATACTGCCCTCTCCCCAACATAATAGAAACAATTAATGACTGACTTGTTTGTACAGCTGTGGTACACTTTGGAAGAAATTTCAGAGTACTAATGATGCGTAAGTGAGGTATAACTGTAAATTATTTAAATGAATTTACCCTATTTTAGAAAAGATGGACTATTTAAATAAAATTGAAACAATCCAAATTCCTGTTTTGTTCAAATTCTAGAAATATAAAATTTTTACTTGCAAAATTTATTCGTTTAGCAAAGCAGCTATTAAATGATATAATATGGTTTCATACTAGTCCAAGATGTGCAGGTAACAAGAAAATTATTAGCATGAAAACAGAGCTGCTATCCAATTACTTATCTCTTAGTTTCTCAAAAATAAAAATGTTCCCTGGGTGAATTTAAGAAGCAAATAGATAATCAACTATCATAGTTAAGACATCTGTTTATCTGACTGCAAGAGAAGCTAGTTGACATTATATGAGATTATAATCACTGTATTATTTTATAAGTAATAAAATATACTAGTTTTATAAATTTGAATAAAATTTTCAAACGTATTCGGAGAGATGAACTGTCTTTTAAGAAGTAAAATATGACTTTTTAAATTATATTTAATACCAAGTAAAATATGGGAAAGTAGGATTTACTCATGTTAATTCTGAAGAAGCTGAAGTTCAAATTATTTAAGTGCTTGGTCTAATTTCTGGAGAAGAACAGTTGCTTGACAACAATTTTAAAATTGAACCTTTGAAGGCCTCCAAAAGATGGAAATCACATTATTTCTTCTTCCTGGCTTGGAATAAAAAGTATATAAAATTAGAATAATTCACAGTTTATTGCTGGTCTATCATTTACCATACAAAATGATGCATTAAATCTACACGCTTTCTACAATTGAATGGTAATTGTCACTTTATATGTGTATGCCTTATCTTCACATTGTGTTCATTAACTCCTTCAGAGAAAAAAAATCTTTTGAATTACAATTATTTACTGAAATATTACTTTGTTTTTTTGCTATATTTTCTCCTTTTTAGTTTGAACTGGGATAATAATTCCCTGCCTTGTAGATTCTGGCCAGGCTTTAAACAAAAGCAGCAGTGAATCAAGCCTCCCAATATATTTTTTTTTCTAATGCCCTAAATATATTCCAGGAATGCTCAGTAAGGATAGGAAGAGACAGTGAAAGAATATTTGGAAATTGAGAAGAAAGTAGATTTTTTCAAAGTACTGTGAAGGTAGTGGTAGTCTATGGTCCCATGTCTATTTCTTAATGAGGTCTTTCCTGACCACCTTATTCAAATTCCTTACACTGTTTCCCTCCTCACCTTCTCTGTATTTCCCATATAAATTATTACCTTCTAACACACTGTATAATTTACTCATTTGCTCTGTTTCTTGTAGAAGTCTTTCTTCTTCCCGTAAAAAGCAAGTTCCACAGAAGCAGAATTTGGTTCATAATTGTTTCTTATTTTACCCAACTTCAAAAGTAAAGACTATTACACTTTTTAAATATGATGACTAGCAAGGCAAAATAAAGAATAAGTGCATCAAAAAATCTGGAATTTCTGACTTGAAGGTGGGCAGGTGAAAGAAAAATAAATAGAGCTCTGATACAAAATTTAATTCAGCAAATTTTATAGAGGTATATGAACTGCATCCAGTTATTTTATGAATCAATAAATAACTTTGAGTTTTTAATTAATTGGACTAATGGATGACATAGATGTAGTGTATGAATATTGTAACAGGTGACATTTTACATTGATTAACAGGATAATTAAAGAATATTAATAGTCACAGTGCAAGAAAATGATTAACAATTCACTACTTCATCCCTTTATATGCAAAAAAGGAATAGCAAAGCTGCTTTATTCAGAAATCAAAAGAGAGAGAGGTCTATTTTGTCAGACATATTTTTAAAAATCCATTTTGTAAGTAATTTTTTCTTTTTCTATGAAATATGTATTTTTTTAAAACAGAAGGAAAGAAAAATTTGAACATGTTTAAGATTGTGCTAGATCAAGTCCTTAAAAACCTATAAATGGCCACTCTAAATATTTTGTAGCCGCAAGGAATGAACATATAAAAATGAAAGAGACTGCCTGTTTATTGAAACTCATTTTTCAGTTTTCCTTTAAAAATACACCTGAAATATCAAGAAAGTTAAACAAGGTGATGATAACCTGATTTCACTGTTCTACTTCAAATTAGTCCAAAGAGAATAAAAAACCTCTCAACCTGTCAGAATCTAAAGATATACCATTTATATATTATCTTAGATCTTATAATATATGTTACACTTATAAAGGTTTGTTCATATCTTCATTCATCTCTAGTTATTTTTTTCTTTCTAAATTCCTGTCTAGCACAGTGACAAAGAACAGATGCAGTCTTTGTACTTCGCCTCTTCTACATTTCCATCTTCTTTCCACCTCAGGAGGCATTTCAGAATAGTGAAGAAAGTACAAGATAGGGAGGGGGCTGTGAATTCTAGTTCATTCATTTACTCCATGTAGTAACCAGGGCAAGTTGCCAAACATTTCTGAAGACTAGGATTTTTTTTTTCCTTTTGGAAAAGGATGAATTATAGAAGGACTTGGCTAAATTTTCATATTAAAAATCACATGAAGTTGCAATTATATATTATGTATGTGATAAAAGACCATTCATGGTTTCATTTCCCTGGTCCCTGATCCAATAACTAACAATATTCTCACACTGCCCTTGCTGTTTTTTTTTTTTTTCCTACTGGATCCAATAACCCAATCAGTGTAAACCAGATTTTTATGATTCACTTTTCTCTAGGGATATTTCTATTTTAATAACTCTAAAGGCATATATTAATACAAAGAAATGAATATCCATTCATAGAACAGAGAGATACTAGCATATGATTTAGGAATGGAGCAATAATACTTAATTACATTATACAGATAATTGCCTTGTATCTGGCACAGAAGAGCCAGATAATAATAACTGTTGTATTTTCTCCTTTTTTATTTTAACTTATTTTAGGTTATCTCATTGAGTTCCATAAATTTTGTCTTTTGGGGGGTGATGATTGAATAATGAGTGTAAAGTATATTTGGTGAATAAACTACTTACTAAGTAAAGTAAATTGAGCACCTACTACATGCATAGCATATTTCTAGGTACTAGGACTATAAATAGAAGGAAAAAAAAGACACAGACACATTTCGTTAGAAACATCTGTAACACAGAAAAATGGAGGAAGACACTGGACTTAAGTAACTCCAGCTGGACCTGCACCTTAGAGTTAAGTCAGTTATTATTGTGAGATTTAAAGCCCCATCTATCATTGACAAGGTGGAAAAAGATAATTTTAAGTTTCTTCTAGTCTAAGAAGTATAGATAGGTTATTATACAAGATATCAATAAATCCAGTTGGAAGAAATCAGCTAAAATATTTTGCCAGTTGCCAAAACAGAACTGGCAACTCTCGGGTCTAGTATGAGATTATAGAATTTCATGAGCTGCATCCACAAGGGGAACTCACACCTGTACTCAAGCTTTTCTCTACAGACCTCCATAGGCCCCCTCACAATAGATAAGGGTCAAAGCCAGAGACTGGAGAAAGCTTCCTTTGTGGTTCAGGCCTGAGGGATGAGGACAGCAACTGCTTCAGAGACAGCCAGAGGCCATGCAGACCTCTTCTCCCCCACCTCCCTTGTGGAACAAGGCCTGAACCCACTGTGGAACGAGTGCTGAACCTCATCAACCAACAGGTCACAGGTCACACAGTGCAGCCCAGACAAGGCCATAAACCACTAAGAATCACCTTTCTGCTGGGAGAAGAGGAGCGAAATCACTGAGAAAATCTCATCCATGAGACAAAGGGACACAGACCTAACTAAGACTGCTTCTGAACAGTACAACAGAGCAGCACTCCCAACAAAGGGCTAGACAGAATTAAATTAAAAAAGGACTGCAGTTGACTGTCAAGGAGGGGGAAGGGCAAGGAGAGACAACATTCCTGAGTTACAGGTGAAAGAGAAGACATAAACTGAGTATGGAGAAAATGCGAAGAAAAAAAATTTATAGAAAATCAGCTTCAATGTAACCGCAAGGCAACATCAGAGGAGCTGGAAGCTGTGGTTTGCTCAGAGTAACTGCCAACCCAGAGCAGTTAAAACCTACACTAGATAGAAAATATATGTGCATTTCCAGGAATGGATAATACTTACTACATTTTCTACTGTCATACAGATATGTCTGGCGTTCTACCAATAATAACAAGGAGGCCTGTACAACCAAGCAGTTATACCTCTAGGAAGATGAACCTCCACAAACACTGCGTGGCTGAATAGTTTTATGAACAAAACAACTTCTCATAGCTTTGGTGCCAGTCCATGTCTTACCCTCTTGTTACCTAGTTACCTAGAAGGACTATTTAATTCCTTACAGTTAGTAGGAGTTTGAATATTGTCCAAAAGACTTATAAAAAAATTAAGTAATTGAAAAATTAAATACTAAATAAGTATTTTGATGTTTTCATATCTATTATTTTTCTTTTAAAATTTATTTTCTAATAAAATTCAAAGTAGACTTAAGGTATACAATATATTTTGATATACCACATACAAATGAAATGACTACTATAGTCAAAGCTAATTAACATATCCATATGTTCACATACTACCCTTTTTTGGGGGGGGTGAGAGCATCTGAGATCTACTCTTAGCAAATTTGCAACATACAGTACATATTATTAACTTAACCACCCTGTATATTAGATTCTAAAACTTACTCATCTTACATAACTACAATTTTGTACCTCTGTGTAATTTTATAAATGCAATGGGAGATTATTCTATTTGTACTGAGATGTTATTGCATTTGATTCATTTTGAATAGGTCAATACCCTCATGTGGATTAGCTGGGGCACCAGCCGTTAATGTTTACACATAAAATGCAAAGTGCAAAACAGAATTAACTCAGCTTAGCAGAGTATTGAACACAAATGATGCGAAGGCCAAAAGAATAAAAAAAAATTTACAAAGATTTATCTTTAACTCTATTTTTTCACTTCAAATCTGAATCTAGGATTTTTCTCTCCCACCTTCATCTTTAAGTTGATCCAATTTTTATTAACAATACGGTTAATTATTTCCAAAGGAAAATTTATAACATAATAGGTAAGGAAACAGTACCAATGACCTCCCTGAAAGGATAAAGCCAGATATTTGCCTAGTTTACATTAATTAAGCCTGGATATGGTAAAAGTCCTCCACCCGAAATCTTTCCAACTTTATTCTGTAACTAAGTTTCACAGCTAGTCATTTTAAGGATGAAGATACAGTGGTTGTCACTTAATATAATATTTGGGACCAGTTATCTATTATGTAATTATAAACATTATACTTGATCCATAGTGAGATCATTAAAATTTTATTTTTATTTTTTGAAGAGTGATTTTATATTAGGTTTTTTTGGGGGGGAGGTAATTAGATTTATTCTTTATTTAATTTTGAAGGAGACACTGGGATTGAAACCAGGACCTCATGCATGCTAAGCATGTGCTCTACCACATGAGCTATAACCTCCCCCCCTGATAATGAGATCATTTAATCTCTTCCCCTCAAAATCTGAAAGGCATGGGAAAATTTGAAAGGATTTTGATAAAATAAGAAAGGAGATTCTATTCCAAAAGGATCTGAATTTTCTTACAATGAAAGACACTGGAGGATTTTTGTGAAGCTGAGCACAGTTAGTTTACAAAAACTCAGAATGAGCTTACCAACTTGTTCAAAACTTGTCCGCATTTCTGAATGTTCAAAAAAATTTTGACTTATTTCCTATTTGCTATAGTGAGCCAGAGCATAGAAGTGTCACATACTTTAAATGTAATTGCAAACTATAAGCAATTAAATTTTCCATTTTGATGAAAAAAACAAACATTTTCTTCTACCCAGATCATTGAAAATATTGCAACAATAACAACTTCAACCTTCAAAACAGGAAAATTTATTAATTCTTCTTCTTCATTTCCTATTTTTTCTGCCATTCATTAGTAAGTGATGGTTCACTTTAAAAGCAGAGCAGAGATTTATTAGCACAGTCATTAATGCAACAAATTATAAAATACAGAATGTTGTTTTCTTTAGATATAAGGTGGACAGAGTAATTTAGGCACATAATTAATATACAAAAGTCTGCTTATTTTGTCTAAATATTTAGCAATGTATAAAATGATATTACAAAGCTGGCAATAAAATTGTAAATTTTCTGCTACTAGCAAATCTTCACAACCAAATTAAAACAAATATACTACAAAAATGCTGAGAGACTCTTAAGTTTGCTGCTACTAAAATATTCATACTTAAGCATCAAATAGTATGTCCAGGTCATTAACAGTTCGTTGAGTGTTTCCAAAGTCATGATGGGTTTATTTATACTTTTTAGCAATTCTTCTTGTTAAAATTTGCCTTTTTATTTCCATGGGTTTGAAAAAAGTTTGCATATTTTATTTGTTTTGTTTTAGGTGTATTTTGTTGACATTGGCAACAGTTGCATAGAAATTTGGTATAAACTATTGTTAATTTACATAAAAACTCCTGTTTTTTCTTTTCATCTGTTGTAGCTTTGCTAGTTATTAAATCAGTTCTTACATGCAGTTCTTTAAAGTTTAAAAGATGACCAGATGTGCTGAGAAAATAGACCTATCTTTCTCTTATTAGCACTATGATGAATAAATATAAAGCCGATCTTTGATTTATAATTGAGATCATTTAATTGCGTTGTTTATTGATTTTTTTAATGAAGTCTGATAAGCAAATGACAAATGCTGCAAAACTCTTTAAGTTTTCTGGACAATTTCCTAGATAAGAATAAATATTTAAATAAGCAACAACAAAACCAGGCTACCTTAAGAACAGCAAAATTACTGGCTAGTGCAGTACACTTGCATGGAGGTGGGGGCTCAACTGATGTATTAGTTTTTTGTTGCTTCTGTAAGAACTGCCAAAAACTCAGTGGCCTAAAGATAACACAGTCACGTGTTATCTTATAATAGTAAAGATAAGAAATCTTGAATTGGTCTTGTTGGTTAAAATCAAGGCGCCCACAGAGCTGCATTCACTTTGAAGCCTGTGAAAGCTTTAAGAGCTTCCCCATGTGCCCTCCTTGTCCACTCTCCTAAAGGACCTTGGTGATGACATTTGGGCAACCCAGCTACTGCAGGATAATTTCCTTATTTTACAGTCAGCTGATTAGCAAACTTAATGACATCTGCAACTTTAATCCTCCTTTGCCATGTAAAAGCACGTATTCACAGGTTTCAGGGAGTAGGACGTGGACATCTTTCTTTAGGGGAGAGGCATTACTCTTTCCACCAAAATAAGTAATCATAGTATAAAATAAGATATAACATGGTGTTAAATGTAATGACGGCACAAGCAGGAATTAGTATGTGTGAGGGAAAGGCAAAGGGACAACTGTTCTAATAAAGAGAGACTTGAAGGGAAATAGCACTGGGTGAGGAGATAGCAGTAGTTGCATGTTATGGGGTGCTTCAATCATAATTGAGGGAATTATTCTAATTTAACTTTTATTCTGGTTAAATGGAATTAAAAATTTATTTTGTTAAATATTTCTTCTTGTTTTCCAGGATCTAATGTTCTTATACTGTTCCATTATGCTACATTTCATTATATTTTTAACAGAGTGGTTAATCTAATTTGTACCTCTTTTCACCTGTAAAGAGGACTTCTTGGATATGTCACCCAGTCAATGTGTATAATTAAGAAGTGTTTTATTAATTTGGTCTAGCGAGTAGATGCTAGACATGGGGGAAAGTACAAAATGTATCACTGGTGTCAAAGCAAGTAGGTCCACATCCATCTGGAAACATTTCATTATCGGATTGAAAACATTTCAGTGACCATGGGCCAAAGCTAAAATGTCCTAAAATACTGAGACTCACAACAAAGGCTCAGATCCTACAAATCTGAATTAAAGTTCCAATTAAGTAGGCCACTTCTCTCTTTTTTTCTTAGAATATCACTGATATTGTAATTACTGAGGCATTGAATGCTGTCAACCACTTGGAGGGAGGGACAGGAGGTGAAGTGAGAGACAACTGTGAAATACTGCAAGGACAGAATCTGCCCTTTCTTTTCCTTTTTCTTTTTTTAACTTTATAAACCTTTGACCCATGACTGCAGTAAGAACATAATGTGCTCACATGTGACTAGTGAGCCTTTAACATGAATAAAATTTTAAATTGTTATTTTCTTAATTCATTCTATGTTTCCAAGAGAACACATGTAATATCCTGCTACTTATACAAATATTGACCTTTGAAAGCACCAGATGATCTAAGACAGAATAAAGTTGTTAATTAGGTGATTGTACAGTTGGGCATAAGGAATAGTTATGAGGTTAAACTGACTGGGAATTTTATTTGCTGAAAGTGTTATGAGATGGATGAACTTTATTAACTACTAATATAAATATTATCTGATTATCTCTATTGCAGTTTCTTAAGCAATAATTCAAAGTCATCCTTGTTATATTACATAACCAGCTTCTCATAGGAAAAAACATGTTTTATTCAGGTCAGATATTCTTAGACTTTTAAATTCTCTGAGTGTACAGGTTGTCTTTGTTTTGGGGCTTTCCTCAATGGTATCAAACAAACTCTGGTCTTTTTCTTCTAGACTAGATTACCACATGCAAAAATCATGGTCAAGATAATTTTATTCATAATTTTCCAACCCTGGGATGGCTAGTTTTGTTTTTCCATATTGTTCTGAAATTCTTATTGTCACATGTACACATTTCACGTTATTAAAATGACACTGTACATATCATTATGCTTCCTATAAACCATCACGTGGTGCATGTTTTACTGTTTGTTCCACCATCCTCATAATAAAGTAGTTAATTGACCTGTAATATTTTATGATGTAGATGGGCATGTATCTTAATTCAGCAAATATTTATGGTTACCTAATATCTGACAAGAGAGCCAAGAATACTGAATGGAGAAAAGACAGTCTCCTCAATAAATAGTGCTGGAAAAAACTGGACATTCACATGTAAAAGAATGAAACCAGATCCCTATCTAACACCACTACCCCAAATTAACTGGAAACGAATTAAAGACTTAATGTAAGACCTGAAACCATAATGCTCCTAGAAGAAAATATAGGGAAAAGCTTCTTGACATAGGTCTTGGCATGAATTTTTTGGATGATACCTAAAACACAAGCAACAGAATAAAAAATCAATGAGTGGGCTACATCAAACCACAAAGCTTCTGCACAGCAAGAGAAACAATCAACAAAATTAAAAATCAACATACAGAATGGCAGCAAATATGTACAAATCATACATTGAAGATATTCAAATGGCCAACAGGTTCATAAAATGGGCTCGTCGACATCACTCCTCATCAGGAAAGCGCAATTTTAAAGCACAGTGAGGTATTACCTCATGCTTGTTTAGAATGGCTATCTTCAAAATGACAAGAGATAACAAATACTGCAGAAGATGTGGAGAAAAGGGAACTCTTGTGCACTGTTGGTGAGAATGTAAATTGGGTATTGCCACCATGGAAAACACTATGGAGATTCTTGAAAAATTTAAAAATAGAACTACCATATGATCTAGCAATTTCACTTCCGAACGTATATCCAAAGGAAACAAAATCACTTTATCAAAGAGATATCTGCACCTCTAAGCTACCTGCAGCCTATTAACAATAACCAAGACATGGAAACAACTTAAGTGTCCACATGCCCATTCATGGATAAATGCTTTTGAAAGTTAAAGTCTTTTAAAGTCTTTTGTATGCTTCTTTTGTTCAATTTTAAGTTTGTGAAATTTATTCATAATATTAGGTATCATTGCAGAACATTCTCATTATTGTTTAGTAGTCCTGTGTGTGATTGTACCATAATTTATTTATACATTTTACTGTTAATGGTTATTTGGGTAGGTTCCAGTTTGGAAATAATAGTAACTGTGTTACTATGATTTGTTCATGTCTCACAAACACACACACACATACATATATAAACAGATGTTTACATTTCTGTTGGAATAGAATTACTGGGCCTTGGGATATTCATTTGTTCAGCTTTAAGATACTGCCAAACTGTCTTCCAAAATGTTCATACAAACGAATCATCCCACCAGCAGTGTGTGAGAGTGCTAGTTGTTTCACCTCCTCTCCAGTACTGTGTTTCTTCTGTCTCTTTTATTTGACATTCTTCTGTGAGATTGAGAACGTACTGTGGGTTTATTTTACATTTACCTGTTGGCTAATAAGACTGAGTACTATTTCCTATGTTTATTACCATTTGGTGATTGTTTGTTTTGAGAGTATGAATGTATCTTGATAAAATTTTTTAAATCAGGTTGTCTGTCTTTTTCTTATTGGCTTGTAATAGTGCTTTATATTTTTGGTGCACAGTACCTGTGCCAGATGTACTGCATACTGCAGGTATTTTCTTCCTCTCTATTTTGCCTTTTCACTTTAAAGTGTGTGTGTGTGTGTGTGTGTGTGTGTGTGTGTGTGTGTGTGTGTGTGTGTGTGTGATTTGGCTGGTAAAGAGTGATTATTGCCTAAAAGGTTTCTGATTTGCTAGGAAGTCTTTTTCATGGTACCTTTGCTAGAGAGACCAAAATTTTGTTGGGCCTTGGTTTGTCTGTGCCTGTTGACATTTGAGGGATCTAGGAAGCAAAAAGAAAATTCATGGGACACTGCCACGTTGTTCCTGAATCCTGAGGTCCCTCGCCTATTTTACATATAATGTACACATTTGATAGTTGTACTAAATAGAAAGAATAGGGAAAAGTACGTCTACTCCATCACCCAGGAGTCAAAGCCCAATATGTGCAATATGCATATCTATTTTTAAATTAGCAACGTTTTCAAGGATTTTATTATTAATATTTTTATATCCCTTTCATTTTATTTTTAAAAGATCTTTTCTTTTTTTACAGAATGTGAATGACTTGTCTTTTGCAAGAAAATTCAACCACTTTATATCACATCCTCACGCTGGAGACTACAGGCTTTGAAAAATGATTTCAGCAAATATATGCTGTTATTTATCTGTCTGTAGCAGCTTAATAAATCCAAGGAAGGAGTTCCTGCAGACTTAGGTGAGCTGTGATGTCATGGGAGTTTTTACTAATTTTGTCTGCTTTAAAGCACTTTGACCACTCAAAATATTTGCTTATGAAAATTTTGTGTATTTATTAATTTGATCTCACTTTTCTTCCAACATAAATATTTCCCTAGCTTTATATAAAATAATTACCTATCTCATTTAATATTGTATTTTAGGGTTATTGTTATACAAATTCAAATTAGATGTATTTTCAGTCTCACAATTTAAGAAACTATTTAACAAAAGCATTGTATTTTCATAATCTGAAATCTGTAGATATCTTAAATTGAATCCTCTTTTACTTATTAACAATAAATTTTTGTCATCATCTTTTTTAACATTCCATATTTCGCTTAGCAATACCTTGTGCATAGTCAATACTTAAAGGTTTGATGATTTTAATTTCTATACATTAAGGATTTCAGTTATGTTTTATTAAACACCTTTGTTTTGCTGTTAAACTGTGTTATACTTTCAGTCATACTTTATTTTAAGCAATGTATTGATAAAAAGATTTTTTTTAGAGTATTTTAAACACAAACTATGTGACAATTCCTTATGTGAGCCTTCAGGAAATGGCTAGGTGTATAACTATTTTAAGTATTGAAACAAAAGCCCATTTGGGTGAACAGTTTTCTACAAATATTATAGTTATTTTTTAAAAGATCAAAATATATATAGCAACTCATATATGCAATTGTATGTAATTAAATGTTTATTAAAATAAGTAGGCACAATGTGATGGCAATAAATGTTTAAATGTAAAGAACTCTTTTCTTACGCAGTTGGGAAGAGAACAATGGCTGTTTTCCAAACCCATGTATTTCTTCTATAGACATAGAATTTTAGGGTGCTGGTGGTCTCTTCTGCAGCTGAATTAGGCTATTTGACTAATCCCTCAAAATGGAATGTGAGTGAAAGTGGTGTGGGCCAGTTTCAAGTCTGGTCAAAACACCTTGTTTGTGCTCTTTGCCATTCTTTCTTCTTTCCTGGGTGTGCAGTTATGATAACCCAGCAACTTTATAAGTCACACCTTGGAGATGACAGACTTATATAACCCTTCCAGGTCCTTCAACCACTGTGTGAAAACATCACTCTTTGCCCTATGTTGTTGAAAACCTATCCTGAGATTTTATATCACAGAGAAATAAACTTTTATTGAGTTTGGAATATTATCGTCTATTTATTAAGCAGATTACTCTAACCTAACACAGAGTGTTTAATTCAAAATTGGAAGAGATTCTATATTAATACAGAGGATCATTATTTATAGATAATATTTTTTCGTTTTTATGTTGCTATTTATATTAATGTAACTATTAAAAAAAGGAAATTCTTGAGAACGTACCACAGTGTAGTGTAATAATTTCTTTTATTTATGCAGTTTTTTGAACTTTGCTTAAAATGGTAGATGGTGTTGAAAGATAACGGCAAGTCTTATACAGATGTACCTGGGCATGTTAAATGATTATTTTCATTGTAGTATTATGGAATTTTTTTTTTTCTTTTTCAGGTTTAACACAATACACATATTATGCTTTTATAAACCAAAATATAAAGTTTTTTTAATTAAGTATACTAGTCATATCTTAAAGAGAATGCCTATTGTCTTTCCTTCTGTATTCGTATTTGTTGATGTCCTTCAGCCAAAGACAAATAATTGAATGACATCCATGGTTGAATAAAGTTGGATTGGCTTACTGCTGAATGAAAACACATATAATGGATAATTATTATACTTTGTAGCTACTAAGAGGGTACCCACAGGATGTATTACATACGAGAGCTGTGCTTCCATTAAGCAGTCTGGCAGAGGGTTAAATGAAGCAGGATTTTGCTCTGGATTGGATGAACTCAGAAAGTAGGGATAATACTGTATTTGAGTATCTTAACAATTTTTATTTAGAAGATGGGAATAACAAAGTGGAGTTAAAGCTATAATTTTGAAAGACATAGCAGTTATATATATTAATCAGGAAGTGGGTGTTTAGCCATTATTTTAGTTTATAAAGTGTTATTGCATTTGTCTGTGCCTAGACATGATTATTAAGCTGTCACACTTGTTCTTTTTCCATCATGGTCGTTAAGTGGCCTTGCCTGATATTTGTGTTTTGTACAATTTTTTTATGTACAACATAAGATCATCAGAGTTTCGTTGTATCAGACCAACTTCTAGCAACATCAAGTCTTAACTGTTAGAGTTGAGTCAGCTACTTACTGTCAGGAGTACTTTCCTCTTTCTTGGTCCCTGCTTTTGTCCAAGGGTAGATGAAGTGAGGACTTAGGGTGTAGTCTTTGATTCAGATGCTCACTCCTGCCAAGATTTGCTCTTTAGGAGGCTGTTCACAGCACATTGTGTGAGTTTGAATAAAATTAGTTCTTGCCATTCATTCTGGTGCATTTGAAATGAGAGTAGCATTAATAGGCTGAACAAAATGCTTCAGCCAAATACAAGAAAAATTATTAGTCTTTGTGATAGGCCTCAAAGATAGAGGCCTGAGTCATCAAACCTAGGCAATAAAAATCTGTCTTAAGCCCAGCTGGACATTTCTAAAGATCCAATAAGCTTTCTTTTCATCCGAATCACAGGCTATTCTATGTGACCTGAAGTATTTAAATACGTGCAGCAAGAAGTGTATAGGACAATTTCCCCTTTGGCTAGATAAATAGAAATTAAGGATTATGCATCTGTCCACGGCAACTCTAGCTAACAAATTCAAGTTTAAACTGGTTTGTTGGGCTTCCAGAGCAGAAGTTGTATTCTCATAAGAAGGGCAAAGAATCATGGGGATATAATATTATTTATATTGTCAAGAGATAATCAATCATTGATTAATTCAGGTGGGAAGATTCTTTGAATAAATTTAAGCAGTTCCTGCAAAGTAGACTGGAATGTCTATAAAGAGATTAATCTAACTATTGTAGCAAGGATAAACCCAAGCTTACTTTCTTAAAAAAAAAAAAAGAAATTGAAGTATAGTTGATTTACAATATTGTGTTAGTTTTAGATGTACAACAAAGTGATTCAGATATATATTATTTTTCAGATTATTTTCCATTATAGGTTATTCCAAGATATTGAATATAGTCCCATGTGCTATACAGTTGTTTATCTACATTATACATAGTAGTACGTATGTGTTAATTCCAAACTCTGAATTTATCCCTTTGCCCTCTTTCCTTTTTAGTAACCATAGTTTGTTTTCTATGTCTGTGAGTCTATTTCTGGTTTCTAAATAAGTTCATTTGTATTCTTTTTTTAGGCTCCACATGTATGTGATATCATATGATATTTGTCTTTATCAGGCTTATTTCACTTAACATGATAATCTCTAGGTCCATCCATGTTGCTGCAAATGATATTTCATTCTTTTTTAGAGCCAAGTAATATCTTCCATTGTATATACATACCCATTTTCTTTATCCATTCATCTGTCAGTGGACATTTAGGTTGCTTCTATGTCTTGATTATTGTACATAGTGCTGCTATGAACATTGGGGTGCATGTATTTTTTCGAATTAGAGTTTTCTCTAAATATATGCCCAGGAGTGGGACTGATGGATCATGTAGTAACTCTATTTTTAGTTTTTTAAGGAAACTCCGTACTGTTCTCTATAGTGGCTGCACCAATTTACATTCCCACCAACAGCGTAGGA
Source organism: Camelus ferus (assembly GCF_009834535.1). Taxonomy (NCBI): domain Eukaryota; kingdom Metazoa; phylum Chordata; class Mammalia; order Artiodactyla; family Camelidae; genus Camelus; species Camelus ferus. The sequence goes on along the minus strand of NW_022588197.1, from coordinate 2,156 downwards.
GGATTCCCTTTTCTCCACACCCTCTCCAGCATTTATTATTTGTTGACTTTTTAATGATGATCGTTCTGATTGGTATGAGATGATACCTCATTCTAGTTTTGATTTGAATTTCTCTAATAATTAGTGATTAAGCATCTTTTCATGTTCTTATTGGCCATCTGTTATGTCTTCTTTAGAGAAATATGTTTAGGTCTTCTGTCCATTTTTGTGGGGGAAATAGATTTCAAAGATTTTGTCCAGGCAAGTTCTGAAAATTCCAAACCCAAAACAAAACAAACTAGCAAACAAAAAACCCTAGCAAGTTTTTAAAAGTAAAAACAGTAACAGCATGAATCTACAGGTATAAAAATAGAGTTTAGAGTTGCTACAATATATTATTTATTTTTAAAAAATTAAGAGACATGCAAAGAAACAAAGAAAATAAGTAAAAGAAACAGTAAATAGATATTGGACTTAGCAGATAAAGACTTAAGAACAGCTTTTAAAACAAAGTCAAAGAACTAAAGGAATTCATGTTTAAAGAGTTAAAAAGAAACTGTAACAACAGTGAATCAACAGACTTAAAACAAGTACATATAAATTATTTTTTAAATTATAGAGGTAAAATATAACAATTAAAATTAAATTGAATTAAAAATTCGTTAGAAGGGTTCAACAGCAGAGATGGCAAAAGAAAGAATTAGTGAGTTTGAGGATAGATCAATACAAATTATTTAATCAAAAAAATGGGGGGAGAAATGAAAAGAGCAGTTTCATAGACTTGTAGGACAGCATCAAATATACTAGTATATATGTAATGGAAATCTCAAAAAAAAAAAGGAAAAAGGAAAAAGGAAAACAAAGAAAAGGACAGAAAATAATTGAGAAAACAGCAGCCAAAAAATTTTCAAATTGATGGAAAACATTCCTCTATACATTTCAAAATAATAAATACTCTAATACCTAAGAGGAATAAATACTCTAGACACACACCTACGAGTATCAAACTGTTGAAAACAAAAGACAAAGTCAAATCTTGAAAGCAGCAAGAGAAAACCAACTCAACACATATAGGAGAGAGCATCAATAAGGTTAATAATTGATTTATCGTCTGAAACAATAGAGACAAGAAAGCACTGGAATGAAATTTTCAAAGATCTAAAAGCAACAAACCAAACCATGAAAAAAGAATTCTATCTCCAGCAAAACTATCCTTCAGTAATGAACACAAAGTAAAGATATTTACAGATAAGCAAAGACTGAGATAATTTGTTGTGAATAAGCTTTCCTTAAAATACCAAAAGAAATTCTTAAAACTGAAAGAAATTTACATCACAATGAAGATACTCAGAAATGGTTAATATGAAAGATAGTCTCTCTCTATATATATATGGTTTAGTTCCAGACCACAGCAATAAAGAAATATTAAAAATTATGCTTACACTATACTTTATGCAATAGCATTATGTTTAAAAAAATCAATGTGGATATCTTGATTAAAAATACTTTATTGCTAAAAATGCTAACAACCATCATCTGAGACTTCATGAGTTGTAATCTTTTTTGCTGATGGAAGTTTTAAAATATTTCAAGAATAACAGAAATGTGACAGAAATAAAGTGAGCAAATGCTGGGAAAAATGGTGCCAATAGACTTGCTTGATGCAGAATGCCACAATTCTTCAATTTGTGAAAAATATATTATCTGCAAAGCACAAAAAAGTGAAGTGCAATAAAATGAGATATGCTTGTATGTTTATTCATTCCTTCACTTAACATCTTTAAAACATTTCAACTTGATTGAAGAAATGCTTATAATACATTATTATATGGTTTATAACTGGAAAAAGTAAACTAAACACAAAGCAAGCTGAAGAAAGGAAATAGGAATTAGAGTAGAAATTGATTAAATAGAGAAAGAAATACAAGACATAAGTTAATAAAGATAAAATCTTTTCTTCGAAAAGATAAACAAAACTGACAAAACGTAGGTAGGTTGACCAAGAAAAAGAGGGAAGACAGAAATTACCAAACTGAAAAGTAAAACAAGAGACATCACTCCCAACCCTACAGACGTGAAAAACATATAAGGTGATATTATAAACAACTTTAGACAACAAATTAGATAACTTAGGTAAAATAGACAAATTTCCTGGAAGACATATACTGCTAAACCGA
>NW_022588196.1:0-20523 GCF_009834535.1 Camelus ferus | reverse complement strand
CCAACAAGCCAATGTTGAAAGAAGGCTTTCACACAACTTATCTCTCAGAACTGAGTATGTGAGAGACTTTCGTTCATCTAGCACAAAGGAACGGGATGCAGGTGAAACTTTTACTCTGGTTTCTCAGTCTGTTTCCTAGTGCCGGTTTGAAGTTCCTGCAGTTTTCACTGTAAAACCGAGTTGGAGTTAGTACCTCCCCATATATATGTATGGGTTGGAGTTTGCAACTGAATGGTACTTTGTGTTCCCAACAAGCTAGGTGAAGGACGGCTTTCACACACACTTATCTCTCAGAACTGAGCATGTGGAGAGACGATCGTTCATTTAGCACAAAGGGAACGGGTTGCAGGAGACACTTTACTCTGGTTTCTCAGTCTGTTTCCTAGTGCCGGTTTGAAAAGTTCCTGCGTTTTCACTGTAAAACCGAGGTTGGAGCTAGTACCACTCCCATAATATATAGGATGGAGTGGGAGTTTGCAACTGGAAAAGAACTTTGTGTTACCAACAAGCAATGTGAAGAAACGGCTTTCACACACACTTATCTCTCAGAACTGAGCATGTGGAGAGACGTTCGTTCATCTAGCACAAATGGAACGTGTTGCAGGAGAAACTTTTACTCTGGTTTCTCAGTCTGTTTCCTAGTGCCGGTTTGAAGTTCCTGCAGTTTTCACTGTAAATCCGAGTTGGAGCTTGTACCTCCCGATATATATGTATGGAGTAGAATTTGCAACTTAAAAGAAACTTTGTGTTCCCAACAAGCTAGGTGAATTACGGCATTCACACACACTTATCTCTCAGAACTGAGCCATGTGGAGAGACGTTCGTTCATCTAGCACAAATGGAACGGTTGCAGGAGAAACTTTTACTCTGGTTTCTCAGTCTGTTTCCTAGTGCCGGTTGAAGTTCCTGCAGTTTTCACTGTAAAACCGAGTTGGAGCTAGTACCTACCCATATATATGTATGGAGTGGAGTTTGCAACAGAAAAGGAACTTTGTGTTCCCAACAAGCTAGGTGAAGGACGGCTTTCACACACACTATCTCTCAGAACTGAGCATGTGGAGAGACGTTCGTTCATCTAGCACAAAGGGAACGTGTTGCAGGAGAAACTTTTACTCTGGTTCTCAGTCTGTTTCCTAGTGCCGGTTTGAAGTTCCTGCAGTTTTCACTGTAAAACCGAGTTGGAGCTAGTACCTCCCCATATATATGTATGGAGTGGAGTTTGCAACTGAAAGAAACTTTGTGTTCCCAACAAGCTAGGTGAAGGACGGCTTTCACACACACTTATCTCTCAGAACTGAGCATGTGGAGAGACGTTCGTTCATCTAGCACAAAGGGAACGGGTTGCAGGAGAAACTTTTACTCTGGTTTCTCAGTCTGTTTCCTAGTGCCGGTTTGAAGTTCCTGCAGTTTTCACTGTAAAACCGAGTTGGAGCTAGTACCTCCCCATATATATGTATGGAGTGGAGTTTGCAACTGAAAAGAACTTTGTGTTCCCAACAAGCTAGGTGAAGGACGGCTTTCACACACACTTATCTCTCAGAACTGAGCATGTGGAGAGACGTTCGTTCATCTAGCACAAAGGGAACGGGTTGCAGGAGAAACTTTTACTCTGGTTTCTCAGTCTGTTTCCTAGTGCCGGTTTGAAGTTCCTGCAGTTTTCACTGTAAAACCGAGTTGGAGCTAGTACCTCCCCATATATATGTATGGAGTGGAGTTTGCAACTGAAAAGAAACTTTGTGTTCCCAACAAGCTAGGTGAAGGACGGCTTTCACACACACTTATCTCTCAGAACTGAGCATGTGGAGAGACGTTCGTTCATCTAGCACAAAGGGAACGGGTTGCAGGAGAAACTTTTACTCTGGTTTCTCAGTCTGTTTCCTAGTGCCGGTTTGAAGTTCCTGCAGTTTTCACTGTAAAACCGAGTTGGAGCTAGTACCTCCCCATATATATGTATGGAGTGGAGTTTGCAACTGAAAAGAAACTTTGTGTTCCCAACAAGCTAGGTGAAGGACGGCTTTCACACACACTTATCTCTCAGAACTGAGCATGTGGAGAGACGTTCGTTCATCTAGCACAAAGGGAACGGGTTGCAGGAGAAACTTTTACTCTGGTTTCTCAGTCTGTTTCCTAGTGCCGGTTTGAAGTTCCTGCAGTTTTCACTGTAAAACCGAGTTGGAGCTAGTACCTCCCCATATATATGTATGGAGTGGAGTTTGCAACTGAAAAGAAACTTTGTGTTCCCAACAAGCTAGGTGAAGGACGGCTTTCACACACACTTATCTCTCAGAACTGAGCATGTGGAGAGACGTTCGTTCATCTAGCACAAAGGGAACGGGTTGCAGGAGAAACTTTTACTCTGGTTTCTCAGTCTGTTTCCTAGTGCCGGTTTGAAGTTCCTGCAGTTTTCACTGTAAAACCGAGTTGGAGCTAGTACCTCCCCATATATATGTATGGAGTGGAGTTTGCAACTGAAAAGAAACTTTGTGTTCCCAACAAGCTAGGTGAAGGACGGCTTTCACACACACTTATCTCTCAGAACTGAGCATGTGGAGAGACGTTCGTTCATCTAGCACAAAGGGAACGGGTTGCAGGAGAAACTTTTACTCTGGTTTCTCAGTCTGTTTCCTAGTGCCGGTTTGAAGTTCCTGCAGTTTTCACTGTAAAACCGAGTTGGAGCTAGTACCTCCCCATATATATGTATGGAGTGGAGTTTGCAACTGAAAAGAAACTTTGTGTTCCCAACAAGCTAGGTGAAGGACGGCTTTCACACACACTTATCTCTCAGAACTGAGCATGTGGAGAGACGTTCGTTCATCTAGCACAAAGGGAACGGGTTGCAGGAGAAACTTTTACTCTGGTTTCTCAGTCTGTTTCCTAGTGCCGGTTTGAAGTTCCTGCAGTTTTCACTGTAAAACCGAGTTGGAGCTAGTACCTCCCCATATATATGTATGGAGTGGAGTTTGCAACTGAAAAGAAACTTTGTGTTCCCAACAAGCTAGGTGAAGGACGGCTTTCACACACACTTATCTCTCAGAACTGAGCATGTGGAGAGACGTTCGTTCATCTAGCACAAAGGGAACGGGTTGCAGGAGAAACTTTTACTCTGGTTTCTCAGTCTGTTTCCTAGTGCCGGTTTGAAGTTCCTGCAGTTTTCACTGTAAAACCGAGTTGGAGCTAGTACCTCCCCATATATATGTATGGAGTGGAGTTTGCAACTGAAAAGAACTTTGTGTTCCCAACAAGCTAGGTGAAGGACGGCTTTCACACACACTTATCTCTCAGAACTGAGCATGTGGAGAGACGTTCGTTCATCTAGCACAAAGGGAACGGGTTGCAGGAGAAACTTTTACTCTGGTTTCTCAGTCTGTTTCCTAGTGCCGGTTTGAAGTTCCTGCAGTTTTCACTGTAAAACCGAGTTGGAGCTAGTACCTACCCATATATATGTATGGAGTGGAGTTTGCAACTGAAAAGAAACTTTGTGTTCCCAACAAGCTAGGTGAAGGACGGCTTTCACACACACTTATCTCTCAGAACTGAGCATGTGGAGAGACGTTCGTTCATCTAGCACAAAGGGAACGGGTTGCAGGAGAAACTTTTACTCTGGTTTCTCAGTCTGTTTCCTAGTGCCGGTTTGAAGTTCCTGCAGTTTTCACTGTAAAACCGAGTTGGAGCTAGTACCTCCCCATATATATGTATGGAGTGGAGTTTGCAACTGAAAAGAAACTTTGTGTTCCCAACAAGCTAGGTGAAGGACGGCTTTCACACACACTTATCTCTCAGAACTGAGCATGTGGAGAGACGTTCGTTCATCTAGCACAAAGGGAACGGGTTGCAGGAGAAACTTTTACTCTGGTTTCTCAGTCTGTTTCCTAGTGCCGGTTTGAAGTTCCTGCAGTTTTCACTGTAAAACCGAGTTGGAGCTAGTACCTCCCCATATATATGTATGGAGTGGAGTTTGCAACTGAAAAGAAACTTTGTGTTCCCAACAAGCTAGGTGAAGGACGGCTTTCACACACACTTATCTCTCAGAACTGAGCATGTGGAGAGACGTTCGTTCATCTAGCACAAAGGGAACGGGTTGCAGGAGAAACTTTTACTCTGGTTTCTCAGTCTGTTTCCTAGTGCCGTTTGAAGTTCCTGCAGTTTTCACTGTAAAACCGAGTTGGAGCTAGTACCTCCCATATATATGTATGGAGTGGAGTTTGCAACTGAAAAGAAACTTTGTGTTCCCAACAAGCTAGGTGAAGGACGGCTTTCACACACACTTATCTCTCAGAACTGAGCATGTGGAGAGACGTTCGTTCATCTAGCACAAAGGGAACGGGTTGCAGGAGAAACTTTTACTCTGGTTTCTCAGTCTGTTTCCTAGTGCCGGTTTGAAGTTCCTGCAGTTTTCACTGTAAAACCGAGTTGGAGCTAGTACCTCCCCATATATATGTATGGAGTGGAGTTTGCAACTGAAAAGGAACTTTGTGTTCCCAACAAGCTAGGTGAAGGACGGCTTTCACACACACTTATCTCTCAGAACTGAGCATGTGGAGAGACGTTAGTTCATCTAGCACAAAGGGAACGGTTGCAGGAGAAACTTTTACTCTGGTTTCTCAGTCTGTTTCCTAGTGCCGGATTGAAGTTCCTGCAGTTTTCACTGTAAAACCGAGTTGGAGCTAGTACCTCCCCATATATATGTATGGAGTGGAGTTTGCAACTGAAAAGAAACTTTGTGTTCCCAACAAGCTAGGTGAAGGACGGCTTTCACACACACTTATCTCTCAGAACTGAGCATGTGGAGAGACGTTCGTTCATCTAGCACAAAGGGAACTGGTTGCAGGAGAAACTTTTACTCTGGTTTCTCAGTCTGTTTCCTAGTGCCGGTTTGAAGTTCCTGCAGTTTTCACTGTAAAACCGAGTTGGAGCTAGTACATACCCATATATATGTATGGAGTGGAGTTTGCAACTGAAAAGAAACTTTGTGTTCCCAACAAGCTAGGTGAAGGACGGCTTTCACACACACATTATCTCTCAGAACTGAGCATGTGGAGAGACGTTCGTTCATCTAGCACAAAGGGAACGGGTTGCAGGAGAAACTTTTACTCTGGTTTCTCAGTCTGTTTCCTAGTGCCGGTTTGAAGTTCCTGCAGTTTTCACTGTAAAACCGAGTTGGAGCTAGTACCTCCCCATATATATGTATGGAGTGGAGTTTGCAACTGAAAAGAAACTTTGTGTTCCCAACAAGCTAGGTGAAGGACGGCTTTCACACACACTTATCTCTCAGAACTGAGCATGTGGAGAGACGTTCGTTCATCTAGCACAAAGGGAACGGGTTGCAGGAGAAACTTTTACTCTGGTTTCTCAGTCTGTTTCCTAGTGCCGGTTTGAAGTTCCTGCAGTTTTCACTGTAAAACCGAGTTGGAGCTAGTACCTCCCCATATATATGTATGGAGTGGAGTTTGCAACTGAAAAGAAACTTTGTGTTCCCAACAAGCTAGGTGAAGGACGGCTTTCACACACACTTATCTCTCAGAACTGAGCATGTGGAGAGACGTTCGTTCATCTAGCACAAAGGGAACGGGATTGCAGGAGAAACTTTTACTCTGGTTTCTCAGTCTGTTTCCTAGTGCCGGTTTGAAGTTCCTGCAGTTTTCACTGTAAAACCGAGTTGGAGCTAGTACCTCCCCATATATATGTATGGAGTGGAGTTTGCAACTGAAAAGTAACTTTGTGTTCCCAACAAGCTAGGTGAAGGACGGCTTTCACACACACTTATCTCTCAGAACTGAGCATGTGGAGAGACGTTCGTTCATCTAGCACAAAGGGAACGGGTTGCAGGAGAAACTTTTACTCTGGTTTCTCAGTCTGTTTCCTAGTGCCGGTTTGAAGTTCCTGCAGTTTTCACTGTAAAACCGAGTTGGAGCTAGTACCTCCCCATATATATGTATGGAGTGGAGATTGCAACTGAAAAGGAACTTTGTGTTCCCAACAAGCTAGTTGAAGGACGGCTTTCACACACACTTATCTCTCAGAACTGAGCATGTGGAGAGATTTTAATTCATCTAGCAAAAAGGGAACTGTTTGCAGTAGAAACTATTACTCTGGTTTCTCAGTCTGTTTCCTAGTGCCGGATTGAAGTTCCTGCAGTTTTCACTGTAAAACCGAGTTGGAGCTAGTACCTCCCCATATATATGTATGGAGTGGAGTTTGCAACTGAAAAGAAACTTTGTATTCCCAACAAGCTATGTGAAGGGAGGCTTTCACACACACTTATCTCTCAGAACTGATCATGTGGAGAGATTTTCGTTCATCTAGCACAAAGGGAACTGGTTGCAGGAGAAACTTTTACTCTGGTTTCTCAGTCTGTTTCCTAATGCCGGTTTGAAGTTCCTGCAGTTTTCACTGTAAAAACGAGTTGGAGCTAGTACCTACCCATATATATGTATGGAGTGGAGTTTGCAACTGAAAAGAAACTTTGTGTTCCCAACAAGCTAGGTGAAGGACGGCTTTCACACACACTTATCTCTCAGAACTGAGCATGTGGAGAGACGTTCGTTCATCTAGCACAAAGGGAACGGGTTGCAGGAGAAACTTTTACTCTGGTTTCTCAGTCTGTTTCCTAGTGCCGGTTTGAAGTTCCTGCAGTTTTCACTGTAAAACCGAGTTGGAGCTAGTACCTCCCCATATATATGTATGGAGTGGAGTTTGCAACTGAAAAGAAACTTTGTGTTCCCAACAAGCTAGGTGAAGGACGGCTTTCACACACACTTATCTCTCAGAACTGAGCATGTGGAGAGACGTTCGTTCATCTAGCACAAAGGGAACGGGTTGCAGGAGAAACTTTTACTCTGGTTTCTCAGTCTGTTTCCTAGTGCCGGTTTGAAGTTCCTGCAGTTTTCACTGTAAAACCGAGTTGGAGCTAGTACCTCCCCATATATATGTATGGAGTGGAGTTTGCAACTGAAAAGAAACTTTGTGTTCCCAACAAGCTAGGTGAAGGACGGCTTTCACACACACTTATCTCTCAGAACTGAGCATGTGGAGAGACGTTCGTTCATCTAGCACAAAGGGAACGGGTTGCAGGAGAAACTTTTACTCTGGTTTCTCAGTCTGTTTCCTAGTGCCGGTTTGAAGTTCCTGCAGTTTTCACTGTAAAACCGAGTTGGAGCTAGTACCTCCCCATATATATGTATGGAGTGGAGTTTGCAACTGAAAAGAAACTTTGTGTTCCCAACAAGCTAGGTGAAGGACGGCTTTCACACACACTTATCTCTCAGAACTGAGCATGTGGAGAGACGTTCGTTCATCTAGCACAAAGGGAACGGGTTGCAGGAGAAACTTTTACTCTGGTTTCTCAGTCTGTTTCCTAGTGCCGGTTTGAAGTTCCTGCAGTTTTCACTGTAAAACCGAGTTGGAGCTAGTACCTCCCCATATATATGTATGGAGTGGAGTTTGCAACTGAAAAGAAACTTTGTGTTCCCAACAAGCTAGGTGAAGGACGGCTTTCACACACACACTTATCTCTCAGAACTGAGCATGTGGAGAGACGTTCGTTCATCTAGCACAAAGGGAACGGGTTGCAGGAGAAACTTTTACTCTGGTTTCTCAGTCTGTTTCCTAGTGCCGGTTTGAAGTTCCTGCAGTTTTCACTGTAAAACCGAGTTGGAGCTAGTACCTCCCCATATATATGTATGGAGTGGAGTTTGCAACTGAAAAGAAACTTTGTGTTCCCAACAAGCTAGGTGAAGGACGGCTTTCACACACACTTATCTCTCAGAACTGAGCATGTGGAGAGACGTTCGTTCATCTAGCACAAAGGGAACGGGTTGCAGGAGAAACTTTTACTCTGGTTTCTCAGTCTGTTTCCTAGTGCCGGTTTGAAGTTCCTGCAGTTTTCACTGTAAAACCGAGTTGGAGCTAGTACCTCCCCATATATATGTATGGAGTGGAGTTTGCAACTGAAAGAACTTTGTGTTCCCAACAAGCTAGGTGAAGGACGGCTTTCACACACACTTATCTCTCAGAACTGAGCATGTGGAGAGACGTTCGTTCATCTAGCACAAAGGGAACGGGTTGCAGGAGAAACTTTTACTCTGGTTTCTCAGTCTGTTTCCTAGTGCCGGTTTGAAGTTCCTGCAGTTTTCACTGTAAAACCGAGTTGGAGCTAGTACCTCCCCATATATATGTATGGAGTGGAGTTTGCAACTGAAAAGGAACTTTGTGTTCCCAACAAGCTAGGTGAAGGACGGCTTTCACACACACTTATCTCTCAGAACTGAGCATGTGGAGAGACTTTCGTTCATCTAGCACAAAGGGAACGGTTTGCAGGAGAAACTTTTACTCTGGTTTCTCAGTCTGTTTCCTAGTGCCGGTTTGAAGTTCCTGCAGTTTTCACTGTAAAACCGAGTTGGAGCTAGTACCTCCCCATATATATGTATGGAGTGGAGTTTGCAACTGAAAAGAAACTTTGTGTTCCCAACAAGCTAGGTGAAGGACGGCTTTCACACACACTTATCTCTCAGAACTGAGCATGTGGAGAGACGTTCGTTCATCTAGCACAAAGGGAACTGGTTGCAGGAGAAACTTTTACTCTGGTTTCTCAGTCTGTTTCCTAGTGCCGGTTTGAAGTTCCTGCAGTTTTCACTGTAAAAACGAGTTGGAGCTAGTACCTACCCATATATATGTATGGAGTGGAGTTTGCAACTGAAAAGAAACTTTGTGTTCCCAACAAGCTAGGTGAAGGACGGCTTTCACACACACATATCTCTCAGAACTGAGCATGTGGAGAGACGTTCGTTCATCTAGCACAAAGGGAACGGGTTGCAGGAGAAACTTTTACTCTGGTTTCTCAGTCTGTTTCCTAGTGCCGGTTTGAAGTTCCTGCAGTTTTCACTGTAAAACCGAGTTGGAGCTAGTACCTCCCCATATATATGTATGGAGTGGAGTTTGCAACTGAAAAGAAACTTTGTGTTCCCAACAAGCTAGGTGAAGGACGGCTTTCACACACACTTATCTCTCAGAACTGAGCATGTGGAGAGACGTTCGTTCATCTAGCACAAAGGGAACGGGTTGCAGGAGAAACTTTTACTCTGGTTTCTCAGTCTGTTTCCTAGTGCCGGTTTGAAGTTCCTGCAGTTTTCACTGTAAAACCGAGTTGGAGCTAGTACCTCCCCATATATATGTATGGAGTGGAGTTTGCAACTGAAAAGAAACTTTGTGTTCCCAACAAGCTAGGTGAAGGACGGCTTTCACACACACTTATCTCTCAGAACTGAGCATGTGGAGAGACGTTCGTTCATCTAGCACAAAGGGAACGGGTTGCAGGAGAAACTTTTACTCTGGTTTCTCAGTCTGTTTCCTAGTGCCGGTTTGAAGTTCCTGCAGTTTTCACTGTAAAACCGAGTTGGAGCTAGTACCTCCCCATATATATGTATGGAGTGGAGTTTGCAACTGAAAAGAAACTTTGTGTTCCCAACAAGCTAGGTGAAGGACGGCTTTCACACACACTTATCTCTCAGAACTGAGCATGTGGAGAGACGTTCGTTCATCTAGCACAAAGGGAACGGGTTGCAGGAGAAACTTTTACTCTGGTTTCTCAGTCTGTTTCCTAGTGCCGGTTTGAAGTTCCTGCAGTTTTCACTGTAAAACCGAGTTGGAGCTAGTACCTCCCCATATATATGTATGGAGTGGAGTTTGCAACTGAAAAGAAACTTTGTGTTCCCAACAAGCTAGGTGAAGGACGGCTTTCACACACACTTATCTCTCAGAACTGAGCATGTGGAGAGACGTTCGTTCATCTAGCACAAAGGGAACGGGTTGCAGGAGAAACTTTTACTCTGGTTTCTCAGTCTGTTTCCTAGTGCCGGTTTGAAGTTCCTGCAGTTTTCACTGTAAAACCGAGTTGGAGCTAGTACCTCCCCATATATATGTATGGAGTGGAGTTTGCAACTGAAAAGAAACTTTGTGTTCCCAACAAGCTAGGTGAAGGACGGCTTTCACACACACTTATCTCTCAGAACTGAGCATGTGGAGAGACGTTCGTTCATCTAGCACAAAGGGAACGGGTTGCAGGAGAAACTTTTACTCTGGTTTCTCAGTCTGTTTCCTAGTGCCGGTTTGAAGTTCCTGCAGTTTTCACTGTAAAACCGAGTTGGAGCTAGTACCTCCCCATATATATGTATGGAGTGGAGTTTGCAACTGAAAAGAAACTTTGTGTTCCCAACAAGCTAGGTGAAGGACGGCTTTCACACACACTTATCTCTCAGAACTGAGCATGTGGAGAGACGTTCGTTCATCTAGCACAAAGGGAACGGGTTGCAGGAGAAACTTTTACTCTGGTTTCTCAGTCTGTTTCCTAGTGCCGGTTTGAAGTTCCTGCAGTTTTCACTGTAAAACCGAGTTGGAGCTAGTACCTCCCCATATATATGTATGGAGTGGAGTTTGCAACTGAAAAGAAACTTTGTGTTCCCAACAAGCTAGGTGAAGGACGGCTTTCACACACACTTATCTCTCAGAACTGAGCATGTGGAGAGACGTTCGTTCATCTAGCACAAAGGGAACGGGTTGCAGGAGAAACTTTTACTCTGGTTTCTCAGTCTGTTTCCTAGTGCCGGTTTGAAGTTCCTGCAGTTTTCACTGTAAAACCGAGTTGGAGCTAGTACCTCCCCATATATATGTATGGAGTGGAGTTTGCAACTGAAAAGGAACTTTGTGTTCCCAACAAGCTAGTTGAAGGACGGCTTTCACACACACTTATCTCTCAGAACTGAGCATGTGGAGAGATTTTAATTCATCTAGCAAAAAGGGAACTGTTTGCAGTAGAAACTTTTACTCTGGTTTCTCAGTCTGTTTCCTAGTGCCGGTTTGAAGTTCCTGCAGTTTTCACTGTAAAACCGAGTTGGAGCTAGTACCTCCCCATATATATGTATGGAGTGGAGTTTGCAACTGAAAAGAAACTTTGTGTTCCCAACAAGCTAGGTGAAGGACGGCTTTCACACACACTTATCTCTCAGAACTGAGCATGTGGAGAGACGTTCGTTCATCTAGCACAAAGGGAACGGGTTGCAGGAGAAACTTTTACTCTGGTTTCTCAGTCTGTTTCCTAGTGCCGGTTTGAAGTTCCTGCAGTTTTCACTGTAAAACCGAGTTGGAGCTAGTACCTCCCCATATATATGTATGGAGTGGAGTTTGCAACTGAAAAGAAACTTTGTGTTCCCAACAAGCTAGGTGAAGGACGGCTTTCACACACACTTATCTCTCAGAACTGAGCATGTGGAGAGACGTTCGTTCATCTAGCACAAAGGGAACGGGTTGCAGGAGAAACTTTTACTCTGGTTTCTCAGTCTGTTTCCTAGTGCCGGTTTGAAGTTCCTGCAGTTTTCACTGTAAAACCGAGTTGGAGCTAGTACCTCCCCATATATATGTATGGAGTGGAGTTTGCAACTGAAAAGAAACTTTGTGTTCCCAACAAGCTAGGTGAAGGACGGCTTTCACACACACTTATCTCTCAGAACTGAGCATGTGGAGAGACGTTCGTTCATCTAGCACAAAGGGAACGGGTTGCAGGAGAAACTTTTACTCTGGTTTCTCAGTCTGTTTCCTAGTGCCGGTTTGAAGTTCCTGCAGTTTTCACTGTAAAACCGAGTTGGAGCTAGTACCTCCCCATATATATGTATGGAGTGGAGTTTGCAACTGAAAAGGAAACTTTGTGTTCCCAACAAGCTAGGTGAAGGACGGCTTTCACACACACTTATCTCTCAGAACTGAGCATGTGGAGAGACGTTCGTTCATCTAGCACAAAGGGAACGGGTTGCAGGAGAAACTTTTACTCTGGTTTCTCAGTCTGTTTCCTAGTGCCGGTTTGAAGTTCCTGCAGTTTTCACTGTAAAACCGAGTTGGAGCTAGTACCTCCCCATATATATGTATGGAGTGGAGTTTGCAACTGAAAAGAAACTTTGTGTTCCCAACAAGCTAGGTGAAGGACGGCTTTCACACACACTTATCTCTCAGAACTGAGCATGTGGAGAGACTTTTCGTTCATCTAGCACAAAGGGAACTGGTTGCAGGAGAAACTTTTACTCTGGTTTCTCAGTCTGTTTCCTAGTGCCGGTTTGAAGTTCCTGCAGTTTTCACTGTAAAACCGAGTTGGAGCTAGTACCTACCCATATATATGTATGGAGTGGAGTTTGCAACTGAAAAGAAACTTTGTGTTCCCAACAAGCTAGGTGAAGACGGCTTTCACACACACATTATCTCTCAGAACTGAGCATGTGGAGAGACGTTCGTTCATCTAGCACAAAGGGAACGGGTTGCAGGAGAAACTTTTACTCTGGTTTCTCAGTCTGTTTCCTAGTGCCGGTTTGAAGTTCCTGCAGTTTTCACTGTAAAACCGAGTTGGAGCTAGTACCTCCCCATATATATGTATGGAGTGGAGTTTGCAACTGAAAAGAAACTTTGTGTTCCCAACAAGCTAGGTGAAGGACGGCTTTCACACACACTTATCTCTCAGAACTGAGCATGTGGAGAGACGTTCGTTCATCTAGCACAAAGGGAACGGGTTGCAGGAGAAACTTTTACTCTGGTTTCTCAGTCTGTTTCCTAGTGCCGGTTTGAAGTTCCTGCAGTTTTCACTGTAAAACCGAGTTGGAGCTAGTACCTCCCCATATATATGTATGGAGTGGAGTTTGCAACTGAAAAGAAACTTTGTGTTCCCAACAAGCTAGGTGAAGGACGGCTTTCACACACACTTATCTCTCAGAACTGAGCATGTGGAGAGACGTTCGTTCATCTAGCACAAAGGGAACGGGTTGCAGGAGAAACTTTTACTCTGGTTTCTCAGTCTGTTTCCTAGTGCCGGTTTGAAGTTCCTGCAGTTTTCACTGTAAAACCGAGTTGGAGCTAGTACCTCCCCATATATATGTATGGAGTGGAGTTTGCAACTGAAAAGAAACTTTGTGTTCCCAACAAGCTAGGTGAAGGACGGCTTTCACACACACTTATCTCTCAGAACTGAGCATGTGGAGAGACGTTCGTTCATCTAGCACAAAGGGAACGGGTTGCAGGAGAAACTTTTACTCTGGTTTCTCAGTCTGTTTCCTAGTGCCGGTTTGAAGTTCCTGCAGTTTTCACTGTAAAACCGAGTTGGAGCTAGTACCTCCCCATATATATGTATGGAGTGGAGTTTGCAACTGAAAAGAAACTTTGTGTTCCCAACAAGCTAGGTGAAGGACGGCTTTCACACACACTTATCTCTCAGAACTGAGCATGTGGAGAGACGTTCGTTCATCTAGCACAAAGGGAACGGGTTGCAGGAGAAACTTTTACTCTGGTTTCTCAGTCTGTTTCCTAGTGCCGGTTTGAAGTTCCTGCAGTTTTCACTGTAAAACCGAGTTGGAGCTAGTACCTCCCCATATATATGTATGGAGTGGAGTTTGCAACTGAAAAGAAACTTTGTGTTCCCAACAAGCTAGGTGAAGGACGGCTTTCACACACACTTATCTCTCAGAACTGAGCATGTGGAGAGACGTTCGTTCATCTAGCACAAAGGGAACGGGTTGCAGGAGAAACTTTTACTCTGGTTTCTCAGTCTGTTTCCTAGTGCCGGTTTGAAGTTCCTGCAGTTTTCACTGTAAAACCGAGTTGGAGCTAGTACCTCCCCATATATATGTATGGAGTGGAGTTTGCAACTGAAAAGAAACTTTGTGTTCCCAACAAGCTAGGTGAAGGACGGCTTTCACACACACTTATCTCTCAGAACTGAGCATGTGGAGAGACGTTCGTTCATCTAGCACAAAGGGAACGGTTTGCAGGAGAAACTTTTACTCTGGTTTCTCAGTCTGTTTCCTAGTGCCGGTTTGAAGTTCCTGCAGTTTTCACTGTAAAACCGAGTTGGAGCTAGTACCTCCCCATATATATGTATGGAGTGGAGTTTGCAACTGAAAAGAAACTTTGTGTTCCCAACAAGCTAGGTGAAGGACGGCTTTCACACACACTTATCTCTCAGAACTGAGCATGTGGAGAGACGTTCGTTCATCTAGCACAAAGGGAACGGGTTGCAGGAGAAACTTTTACTCTGGTTTCTCAGTCTGTTTCCTAGTGCCGGTTTGAAGTTCCTGCAGTTTTCACTGTAAAACCGAGTTGGAGCTAGTACCTCCCCATATATATGTATGGAGTGGAGTTTGCAACTGAAAGAAACTTTGTGTTCCCAACAAGCTAGGTGAAGGACGGCATTCACACACACTTATCTCTCAGAACTGAGCATGTGGAGAGACGTTCGTTCATCTAGCACAAATGGAACGGGTTACAGGAGAAACTTTTACTCTGGATTCTCAGTCTGTTTCCTAGTGCCGGTTTGAAGTTCCTGCAGTTTTCACTGTAAAACCGAGTTGGAGCTAGTACCTACCCATATATATGTATGGAGTGGAGTTTGCAACAGAAAAGGAACTTTGTGTTCCCAACAAGCTAGGTGAAGGACGGCTTTCACACACACTTATCTCTCAGAACTGAGCATGTGGAGAGACGTTCGTTCATCTAGCACAAAGGGAACGGGTTGCAGGAGAAACTTTTACTCTGGTTTCTCAGTCTGTTTCCTAGTGCCGGTTTGAAGTTCCTGCAGTTTTCACTGTAAAACCGAGTTGGAGCTAGTACCTCCCCATATATATGTATGGAGTGGAGTTTGCAACTGAAAAGGAACTTTGTGTTCCCAACAAGCTAGTTGAAGGACGGCTTTCACACACACTTATCTCTCAGAACTGAGCATGTGGAGAGACTTTCATTCATCTAGCACAAAGGGAACTGTTTGCAGTAGAAACTTTTACTCTGGTTTCTCAGTCTGTTTCCTAGTGCCGGATTTGAAGTTCCTGCAGTTTTCACTGTAAAACCGAGTTGGAGCTAGTACCTCCCCATATATATGTATGGAGTGGAGTTTGCAACTGAAAAGAAACTTTGTGTTCCCAACAAGCTAGGTGAAGGACGGCTTTCACACACACATATCTCTCAGAACTGAGCATGTGGAGAGACTTTCGTTCATCTAGCACAAAGGGAACTGGTTGCAGGAGAAACTTTTACTCTGGTTTCTCAGTCTGTTTCCTAGTGCCGGTTTGAAGTTCCTGCAGTTTTCACTGTAAAAACGAGTTGGAGCTAGTACATACCCATATATATGTATGGAGTGGAGTTTGCAACTGAAAAGAAACTTTGTGTTCCCAACAAGCTAGGTGAAGTACGGCTTTAACACACACATATCTCTCAGAACTGAGCATGCGGAGAGAAGTTCGTTCATCTAGCACAAAGGGAACGGGTTGCAGGAGAAACTTTTACTCTGGTTTCTCAGTCTGTTTCCTAGTGCCGGTTTGAAGTTCCTGCAGTTTTCACTGTAAAACCGAGTTGGAGCTAGTACCTCCCCATATATATGTATGGAGTGGAGTTTGCAACTGAAAAGAAACTTTGTGTTCCCAACAAGCTAGGTGAAGGACGGCTTTCACACACACACTTATCCCTCAGAACTGAGCATGTGGAGAGACGTTCGTTCATCTAGCACAAAGGGAACGGGTTGCAGGAAAACTTTTACTCTGGTTTCTCAGTCTGTTTCCTAGTGCCGGTTTGAAGTTCCTGCAGTTTTCACTGTAAAACCGAGTTGGAGCTAGTACCTCCCCATATATATGTATGGAGTGGAGTTTGCAACTGAAAAGAACTTTGTGTTCCCAACAAGCTAGGTGAAGAACGGCTTTCACACACACTTATCTCTCAGAACTGAGCATGTGGAGAGAAGTTCGTTCATCTAGCAAAAGGGAACGGGATTGCAGGTAGAAACTTTTACTCTGGTTTCTCAGTCTGTTTCCTAGTGCCGGTTTGAAGTTCCTGCAGTTTTCACTGTAAAACCGAGTTGGAGCTAGTACCTCCCCATATATATGTATGGGTGGAGTTTGCAACTGAAAGAACTTTGTGTTCCCAACAAGCTAGGTGAAGGACGGCTTTCACACACACTTATCTCTCAGAACTGAGCATGTGGAGAGACGTTCGTTCATCTAGCACAAAGGGAACGGGTTGCAGGAGAAACTTTTACTCTGGTTTCTCAGTCTGTTTCCTAGTGCCGGTTTGAAGTTCCTGCAGTTTTCACTGTAAAACCGAGTTGGAGCTAGTACCTCCCCATATATATGTATGGAGTGGAGTTTGCAACTGAAAAGGAACTTTGTGTTCCCAACAAGCTAGGTGAAGGACGGCTTTCACACACACTTATCTCTCAGAACTGAGCATGTGGAGAGATTTTCATTCATCTAGCACAAAGGGAACTGTTTGCAGGAGAAACTTTTACTCTGGTTTCTCAGTCTGTTTCCTAGTGCCGGTTTGAAGTTCCTGCAGTTTTCACTGTAAAACCGAGTTGGAGCTAGTACCTCCCCATATATATGTATGGAGTGGAGTTTGCAACTGAAAAGAAACTTTGTATTCCCAACAAGCTAGGTGAAGGACGGCTTTCACACACACTTATCTCTCAGAACTGATCATGTGGAGAGATTTTCGTTCATCTAGCACAAAGGGAACTGGTTGCAGGAGAAACTTTTACTCTGGTTTCTCAGTCTGTTTCCTAGTGCCGGTTTGAAGTTCCTGCAGTTTTCACTGTAAAAA
Source organism: Camelus ferus (assembly GCF_009834535.1). Lineage (NCBI taxonomy): Eukaryota > Metazoa > Chordata > Mammalia > Artiodactyla > Camelidae > Camelus > Camelus ferus. The sequence continues at coordinate 3,915 of NW_022588196.1, read as the reverse complement.
CGAGTTGGAGCTAGTACCTACCCATATATATGTATGGAGTGGAGTTTGCAACTGAAAAGAATCTTTGTGTTCCCAACAAGCTAAGTGAAGGACGGCTTTCACACACAATTATCTCTCAGAACTGAGCGTGTGGAGAGACGTTCGGTCATCTAGCACAAAGGGAACGGGTTGCAGGAGAAACTTTTACTCTGATTTCCCAGTCTGTTTCCTAGTGCCGTTTAGAAGTTCCTGCAGTTTTCACTGTAAAACCGAGTTGGAGCTAGTACCTCCCCATATATATGTATGGAGTGAAGTTTGCAACTGAAAAGGAACTTTGTGTTCCCAACAAGCTAGTTTAAGGACGGCTTTCACACACACTTATCTCTCAGAACTGAGTATGTGGAGAGATTTAATTCATCTAGCAAAAAGGGAACTGTTTGCAGTAGAAACTTTTACTCTGGTTTCTCAGTCTGTTTCCTAGTGCCGGATTGAATTTCCTGCATTTTTCACTGTAAAACCGAGTTGGAGCTAGTACCTCCCCATATATATGTATGGAGTCGAGTTTGCAACTGAAAAGAAACTTTGTATTCCCAACAAGCTAGGTGAAGGGCGGCTTTCTCACACACATATCTCTCAGAACTGAGCATGTGGAGAGATTTTCGTTCATCTAGCACAAAGTGAACTGGTTGCAGGAGAAACTTTTACTCTGGTTTCTCAGTCTGTTTCCTAATGCCGGTTTGAAGTTCCTGCAGTTTTCACTGTAAAAACGAGTTGGAGTTAGTACTTCCCCATATATATGTATGGGTTGGAGTTTGCAACTGAATGGTACTTTGTGTTCCCAACAAGCTAGGTGAAGGACGGCTTTCACACACACTTATCTCTCAGAACTGAGCATGTGGAGAGACGATCGTGCATCTAGCACAAAGGGAACGGGTTGCAGGAGAAACTTTTACTCTGGTTTCTCAGTCTGTTTCCTAGTGCCGGTTTGAAGTTCCTGCAGTTTTCACTGTAAAACCGAGTTGGAGCTAGTACCTCCCCATATATAAGTATGGAGTGGAGATTGCAACTGAAAAGGAACTTTGTGTTCCCAACAAGCTAGTTTAAGGACGGCTTTCACACACACTTATCTCTCAGAACTGAGCATGTGGACAGATTTTAATTCATCTAGCAAAAAGGGAACTGTTTGCAGTAGAAACCATTACTCTGGTTTCTCAGTCTGTTTCCTAGTGCCGGATTGAAGTTCCTGCAGTTTTCACTGTAAAACCGAGTTGGAGCTAGTACCTCCCCATATATATGTATGGAGTGGAGTTTGCAACTGAAAAGAAACTTTGTATTCCCAACAAGCTATGTGAAGGGCGGCTTTCACACACACTTATTTCTCAGAACTGATCATGTGGAGAGATTTTCGTTCATCTAGCACAAAGGGAACTGGTTGCAGGAGAAACTTTTACTCTGGTTTCTCAGTCTGTTTCCTAATGCCGGTTTGAAGTTCCTGCAGTTTTCACTGTAAAAACCGAGTTGGAGCTAGTACCTACCCATATATATGTATGGAGTGGAGTTTGCAACTGAAAAGAAACTTTGTGTTCCCAACAAGCTAAGGTGAAGGACGGCTTTCACACACACTTATCTCTCAGAACTGAGCGTGTGGAGAGACGTTCGGTTCATCTAGCACAAAGGGAACGGGTTGCAGGAGAAACTTTTACTCTGATTTCTCCAGTCTGTTTCCTAGTGCCGGTTTAGAAGTTCCTGCAGTTTTCACTGTAAAACCGAGTTGGAGCTAGTACCTCCCCATATATATGTATGGAGTGGAGTTTGCAACTGAAAAGGAACTTTGTGTTCCCATCAAGCTAGTTGAAGGACGGCTTTCACACACACTTATCTCTCAGAACTGAGCATGTGGAGAGATTTAATTCATCTAGCAAAAAGGGAACTGTTTGCAGTAGAAACTTTTACTCTGGTTTCTCAGTCTGTTTCCTAGTGCCGGATTGAATTTCCTGCATTTTTCACTGTAAAACCCGAGTTGGAGCTAGTACCTCCCCATATATATGTATGGAGTGGAGTTTGCAACTGAAAAGAAACTTTGTATTCCCAACAAGCTAGGTGAAGGGCGGCTTTCTCACACACATATCTCTCAGAAATGAGCATGTGGAGAGATTTTCGTTCATCTAGCACAAAGTGAACTGGTTGCAGGAGAAACTTTTACTCTGGTTTCTCAGTCTGTTTCCTAATGCCGGTTTGAAGTTCCTGCAGTTTTCACTGTAAAAACGAGTTGGAGCTAGTACATACCCATATATATGTATGGAGTGGAGTTTGCAACTGAAAAGAAACTTTGTGTTCCCAACAAGCTAGGTGAAGTACGGCTTTAACACACACATATCTCTCAGAACTGAGCATGCGGAGAGAAGTTCGTTCATCTAGCACAAAGGGAACGGGTTGCAGGAGAAACTTTTTCTCTGGTTTCTCAGTCTGTTTCCTAGTGCCGGTTTGAAGTTCCTGCAGTTTTCACTGTAAAACCGAGTTGGAGCTAGTACCTCCCCATATATATGTATGGAGTGGTGTTTGCAACTGAAAAGAAACTTTGTGTTCCCAACAAGCTAGGTGAAGTACGGCTTTCACACACACACTTATCCCTCAGAACTGAGCATGTGGAGAGACGTTCGTTCATCTAGCACAAAGGGAACGGGTTGCAGGAAAAAGTTTTACTCTGCTTTCTCAATCTGTTTCCTAGTGCCGGTTTGAAGTTCCTGCAGTTTTCACTGTAAAACCGAGTTGGAGCTAGTACCTCCCCATATATATGTATGGAGTGGAGTTTGCAACTGAAAAGAAACTTTGTGTTCCCAAAAGCAAGGTGAAGAACGGCTTTCAGACACACTTATCTCTCAGAACTGAGTATGTGGAGAGAGGTTCGTTCATCTAGCAAAAGGGAACGGGATGCAGGTGAAACTTTTACTCTGGTTTCTCAGTCTGTTTCCTAGTGCCGGTTTGAATTTCCTGCAGTTTTCACTGTAAAACCGAGTTGGAGTTAGTACTTCCCCATATATATGTATGGGTTGGAGTTTGCAAATGAATGGTACTTTGTGTTCCCAACAAGCTAGGTGAAGGACGGCTTTCACACACACTTATCTCTCAGAACTGAGCATGTGGAGAGACGATCGTGCATCTAGCACAAAGGGAACGGGTTGCAGGAGAAACTTTTACTCTGGTTTCTCAGTCTGTTTCCTAGTGCCGGTTTGAAGTTCCTGCAGTTTTCACTGTAAAACCGAGTTGGAGCTAGTACCTCCCCATATATAAGTATGGAGTGGAGATTGCAACTGAAAAGGAACTTTGTGTTCCCAACAAGCTAGTTTAAGGACGGCTTTCACACACACTTATCTCTCAGAACTGAGCATGTGGACAGATTTAATTCATCTAGCAAAAAGGGAACTGTTTGCAGTAGAAACCATTACTCTGGTTTCTCAGTCTGTTTCCTAGTGCCGGATTGAATTTCCTGCAGTTTTCACTGTAAAACCGAGTTGGAGCTAGTACCTCCCCATATATATGTATGGAGTGGAGTTTGCAACTGAAAAGAAACTTTGTATTCCCAAAGCTAGTGTAGGGCGGCTTTCACACACACTTATTTCTCCGAACTGATCATGTGGAGAGGATTTTCGTCATCTAGCACAAGGGAACTGGTTGCAGGAGAAACTTTACTCGGTTTCTCAGTTGTTTCCTAATGCGGTTTGAAGTTCCTGCAGTTTCACTGTAAAACGAGTTGGAGCTAGTACTACCCATATATATATGGAGTGGAGTTGCAACTGAAAGAATCTTTGTGTCCCAACAAGCTAAGTGAAGGAGGCTTTCACACACAATTATCTCTCAGAACTGAGCGTGTGGAGAGACGTTCGGTCATCTAGCACAAAGGGAACGGGTTGCAGGAGAAACTTTTACTCTGATTTC
>NW_022588195.1:0-20546 GCF_009834535.1 Camelus ferus | reverse complement strand
TACCGGAATTTCATTCACCGTCAAGGCATATTGACACGGAAGCATTTCTCAGATTTCATTCAGTCAGGGTTCTCCTAATGGCAGTTTTCTACATGAGGCACTTTGCAGAATATTCTCTTCAAGCGAGTTCTACCCAATAGACATTAACTACATTGTTCCTTCACTATGACATTCCGTATTCCGAACAATTTACATGCATCACGAGTTCGACAAACATTCTTTGAGTGTGAGCATGTGGAGTACCGAACTTTCATCCCATAAGGCATATTTACACCAGAAGTAGTTAATCTATTTCGCAGGTTTTCAAACATCCACATTCGAAAACATGAACTTTTCACAGAAACTTCAATTCAAGCGAGTTCTATCCAACGAATTGTTATTTTCAGAGCTCACTCACCGATACATTCCCGTGTTCCGAAAACGTTACATTCATCCCGGCTTCGACAAACATATTTAATGACCGTGAGCATGTGGATTACCGATTTTTCAACCATACAAGCCATATTTACACCTAGAACATTTACTAGATTTCGCAGGTTTTCCTAACGTCAGTTCCAAAATCGGCATTTTTTTGCAGAAAATTCTCTTGGTGCATGTTCTATCCAATAACATCTTATTTTCATAGATCCATCACCATAACATTCGTGTTCTGAAATGGTACATGCACCACGGATTCACAAATATTCACTGCTGAGTTCTTAGCATGTGAATTACACTCATTATAACCTTGAAGGCATATTGTCACCTTAAACCATTTACTCAGATTTTGCAGGCGTTTTCAAACACCAGTTTCCAACTGAGGCAGATTTTTCAGTAAAAGCTCCTGGAGCGTGTTCTAACCAATAGATATGTATTTACATAGTTTACCTCACCGTGACAGTCCATGTTCCGAACGCGCTCATGCATCACGGATTTTACATACATTCTTAATGAGTTGTGTACATGTGTAGTTAAAACTTCTTCATCCCAATCCGACAAGGCATATTGACACCTAGAAATATTAAAACGTATTTCGCAGACATTCCTAATAGCATGTTCGAAAATCAGGCACTTTTCAAAGGAAAAAACTGTTGGAGCGTGTTCTACCCAATAGATATGTAATTACATAGAGGCGTCATCGTGAAATTCCGTGTTCCGAAAGCTACATGCATCATGGATCACAATATTTCCTAGCATTGTTAGCATAAGGATTACCGAACTTTCTCCACCATAAAAGCCATGTTACAGGGTGAAAATGCATGTTGGCATTTTCCACATATCGAATTTTTTCCTAATGCCAGTTTTGAAAGGGGCAGATCGCAGAAACATTCTCGTGGAGTGAGTACTTCCAAGAGAAATGTAATTTACATAGTTTCCCTCCAGTGACATTCCATTTTCCGAACACGCTACATGCATCAGGTTTCAACAACTTTCTTGAATGAGTTGTGAACATGTAGATTACAGAACTTTCATCCACCATACATGGCATACTTACAGTAGAAACATTAACTCTGAATTTGCAGCTTTTCCTAATGCCAGTTTGGAAAATCAGGCCGTTTTCTCAGGAAAAAGTTTTGGAGCGAATTCTAACCAATAGGTGTGTAATTTACATAGATTCCATCGCCGGATTTTCCGTGATACGATCACACTTCATGCATAATGCTTTGTAAAAATATTCACCACAGATTTGTTTGCATGTGGTTTTACGATCTTGCATCTCAATACAAGGCATATTGACACTTTGAAGCATTTTCTCTGACTTTGCAGAGATTTTCAAACGCCAGGTTCAAAAATGAGGCAGATTTCTCAGAAAAAACTCTTAGAGCAAATTCTACCCAAGAGACATGTATTTTACATAGATTCGCTCACCGTGATATTCTGTGTTCCGAACACACTTCACGTATCTCGGATTCAACACATATTCACAAAAGAGTAGTTAGCATGCGGATACCGAACTTTCATCCACCATAAAAGGCAGATGTACACCGAGAATCTAGTAATCTGGGTTCGCAGGTTTTTCCTAACGCCAGTATCGAAAATCAGGCCGATTTCTCAGGAAAAATCTTTTGGAGTGTTTCTTCTAACCAAGGGAAATATAATTTAAATAAATTCTCTGGCGGGGAAATTCCGTGTTCGAACATTATATGCATAAAGGATTCGAGCTAATATTCACTACAACTTGTAGCATGTGGATTACCGAACTTTCATCACAACACATTGAATATTGATTCTTAGATATTTTCTCACATTTTGCAGCGTTTCTAAAGCACCGGTTCAAAAATGACGAAGTTGCCACAGAAAAACACCTCGGAGCGAGTTCTACCCAATAGAGAAGTAATTTACATTGTTTCAACACCGGGAAATTCCACAGTTCTGAACACGCTACATGCATCACGGATTAGAAAAAGATTCTTTAATATGTTGTGAATATGTGGATTAACTGAACTTTCTTGCAACATATGGCACACTTACACCTGCAATATTTACTCCCTTTTTGCAGCGTTTTCCAACTTCAGATTCGATAATCATGCAATTTTCGCAGAAAAATTCCTCTTCTAGCTCGTTCTACTCAATAGAATTGTAATTTACATAGTTTCATTACCGTGAAATTCCATTTTCCAAAAGCGCTACATGAATCACGTTTAAAAAATAATTACTACACTGTTATTAACAGTGTGGATTACCGGACTTCATTCACCAGTCAAGGCATATTGACACTTAGAAGCAATTTTCTCAGATTTCACAGGGTTCTCCTAAGGCAGTTTTCAAAATGAGGCACTTTCGCAGAAAAATTCTCTTCAAGCGAGTTCTACCCAATAGACATGTACTTACATTGTTACCTTCACTAATGACATTCCGTATTCCGACACATTTACATGCATCACGAGTTTCGACAAACATTCTTTAATGAGTGTGAGCATGTGGATTACCGAACTTTCATCCACCATACAAGGCATATTTACACCTAGAATTAGTTATTCTGATTTCGCAGGTTTTTCCTAACATCCAGATTCAAAAATCATGAACTTTTCACAGAAACATTCAATTCAAGCGAGTTCTATCCAGCAAATTGTTATTTTCAGAGCTTCACTCACCGAGACATTCCGTGTTCCGAAAACGTTACATTCATCACGGCTTCGACAAACATTATTTAATGACCGTGAGCATGTGGATTACCGATTTTTCAACCACAATACAAGGCATATTTACACCTAGAAACATTTACTTACATTTCGCAGGTTTTCCTAACGTCAGTTACGAAAAATCAGGCAGTTTTCGCAGAAAAATTCTCTTGGTGCATGTTCTATCCAATAGACATCTCATTTTCATAGATACCTTCACCGTAACATTCCGTGTTCCGAAAAATGGTCCATGCACCACGGATTCAACAAATATTCACTGCTGAGTTCTTAGCATGTGAATTACACATCTTTAATAACCCATTGAAGACATATTGTCACCTTAAAGCATTTACTCAGATTTTGCAGCGTTTTCATATCACCAGTTTTCAAACTGAGACAGATTTTTCAGTAAAATGCTCCTGGAGCGTGTTCTAACCAATAGATATGTAATTTACATAGTTTGCCTCACCGTGACAGTCCATGTTTTGAACGCGCTACATGCATCACGGATTTTACATACATTCTTAATGAGTTGTGTACATGTGTATTACAAATCTTTCATCCACCATACAAGGCATATTGACACCTAGAAACATTAACACTGAGTTTCGCAGACATTTCCTAATAGCAGTTTCGAAAATCAGGCAGTTTTCAAAGGAAAAACTGTTGGAGGGTGTTCTACCCAATAGATATGTAAATTACATAGATTCTCCCGCTGTGAAATTACGTGTTTCGATCATGCTACATGCAGAAAATATTCGACAAAAATACACTACAGAGTTGCTTGCATGTGGATTACAGAACTTTCTAACTATAGAAGGCTAATAGATGCTTAGCAGCATTTTCTGTGATTTCACAGAGTTTTCCAAATGCCAGTTTCGAAAATGAGGCATGATTTCACGGCAAAAATCTCTTGGAGCGGGTTCTAACTAATAGACATGTAATTTACATGGATCGCTCACCATCAAATTTCCATGTTCCGAACACGCTACATGCATCTTGGATGTGACAAATATTCACTACAGAGTTGTTAGCAGAGTGGATTACAGCACTTTCATCCACCATGACAAGGCCTTACTGACACTTTGAAGAATTTTCTCAGATTTCACACGTTAGTTTGTAAGCCAGTTTTGAAAATGAGGCAGATTTGGCAGAAAAAATGCTCTTGGAGCCAGTTCTACCCAAAAGATAGGTAATTTCCCTACTTCCATTCACCGTGATCATTCTGTGTTCTGAACTCGTTACATGCACCACGGATTAAACAAACATTCTTTAATGAGTTGTGAACATGTGTATTAACGTACTTTAATCCACCTTACAGTGCATATTTATACAGTAGAAATTTTATTCTGATTTAGTAGTATTCTCCAAATGTCAGTCTCTAAAACCATGCAGTTTCCACAGAAAAATCCTCTTGCATGGATTTATACCCAATAGACATGCAATTTACATAGAACCCGTCATCGTGAAATTCCGTGTTCCGAAAAAGCTACATGCATCACGGATTCGACAAATATTCTCTACAGAATAGTTAGCATGCGGATTACCGAACTTTCATCCACCATAAAAGGCAGATGTACACCGAGAATCTAGTAATCTGGGTTCGCAGATTTTCCTAAAGCCAGTTTCGAAAATCAGGCCGATTTCTCAGGAAAAATCTCTTGGAGTGATTTCTAACCAAGGGAAATGTAATTTACATAAATTCCCTGGCCGTGAAATTCCGTGTTCCGTATGTTACATGCATAAAGGATTCGACTAATATTCACTACAAATTTGTTAGCATGTGGATTACCGAACTTTCATCACAATACATTGAATATTGATTCTTAGAAGTATTTTCTCAGATTTTGCAGCGTTTTCTAAACGCCAGGTTCAAAAATGACGAAGTTTTCACAGAAAAAACACTCTCGGAGCGAGTTCTACCCAATAGAGAAGTAATTTACATTGTTTCAACACCGTGAAATTCCACGTTCTGAACACGCTACATGCATCACGGATTAGAAAAAGATTCTTTAATATGTTGTGAATATGTGGATTACTGAACTTTCTTGCAACATAATGGCACACTTACACCTGCAAATATTTACTCCCTTTTTGCAGCTTTTTCCAAAGTTCAGATTCGATAATCATGCAATTTTCGCAGAAAAATTCTCTTCTAGCTTTTTCTACTTAATAGAATAGTAATTTACATAGTTTCATTACCGTGAAATTCCATTTTCCAAAAGCGCTACATGAATCACGGTTTAAAAAATAATTACTACACTGTTATTAACATGTGGATTACCGGACTTTCATTCACCAGCCAAGGCATATTGACACTTAGAAGCATTTTCTCAGATTTCACAGGGTTCTCCTAATGGCAGTTTTTAAAATGAGGCACATTTCGCAGAAAAATTCTCTTCAAGCGAGTTCTACCCAATAGACATGTAACTTACATTGTTACCTTCACTATGACATTCCGTATTCCGAACACATTACATGCATCACGAGTTCGACAAACATTCTTTAATGAGTGTGAGCATGTGGATTACCGAACTTTCATCCACCATATAAGGCATATTTACACCTAGAAGTAGTTATTCTGATTTCGCAGGTTTTTCCTAACATCCAGATTCGAAAATCATGAACTTTTCACAGAAACATTCAATTCAAGCGAGTTCTATCCAACAGAATTGTTATTTTCAGAGCTTCACTCACCGAGACATTCCGTGTTCCGAAAACGTTACATTCATCACGGCTTCGACAAACATTATTTAATGAGCCGTGAGCATGTGGATTACCGATTTTTCAACCACAATACAAGGCCATATTTACACCTAGATACATTTACTTAGATTTCGCCGGTTTTCCTAACGTCAGTTATCAAAATCAGGCAGTTTTCGCAGAAAAATTCTCTTGGTGCATGTTCTATCCAATAGACATCTCATTTTCATAGATACCATTCACCGTAACATTCCGTGTTCCGAAAACTGGTCCATGCACCACGGATTCAACAAATATTCACTGCTGAGTTCTTAGCATGTGAATTACACATCATTAATAACCCATTGAAGACATATTGTCACCTTAAAGCATTTACTCAGATTTTGCAGCGTTTTCATAACACCAGTTTCCAAACTGAGGCAGATTTTTCAGTAAAATGCTCCTGGAGCGTGTTCTAACCAATAGATATGTAATTTACATACTTTGCCTCACCGTGACAGTGCATGTTTTGAACGCGCTACATGCATCACGGATTTTACATACATTCTTAATGAGTTGTGTACATGTGTATTACAAAACTTTCATCCACCATACAAGGCATATTGACACCTAGAAACATTAACACTGAGTTCGCAGACATTTCCTAATTGCAGTTTCGAAAATCAGGCAGTTTTCAAAGGAAAACACTTTTGGAGTGTGTTCTACACAATAGATATGTAAATTACATAGATTCTCCCGCCGTGAAATTGCATCTTTCGAACATGCTACATGCAGAAAAGATTCGACAAAAATACACTACAGAGTTGCTTGCATGTGGATTACAGGTCTTTCTCACTATAGAAGGCATATAGATGCTTAGAAGCATTTTCTGTGATTTCACAGAGTTTTCCAAATGCTAGTTTCGAAAATGAGGCAGATTTAACGGCAAAAAACTCTTGGAGCGTGTTCTAACTAATAGACATGTAATTTACATGGATACACTCAACAACAATTTCCATGTTCTGAACACACTACATGCATCTTGGATGTGACAAATATTCACTAAAGAGTTGTTAGCAAGTGGATTACAGCACTTTCATCCACCATACAAGGCTTACTGACGCTTTGAAGAATTTTCTCAGATTTCACATTTTAGTTTGTACGCCAGTTTTGAAAATGAGGCAGATTTGGCAAAAAAATGCTATTGGAGCCAGTTCTACCCAAAAGATTGGTAATTTCCCTACTTCGCATCACCGTGACATTCCTTGTTCTGTACACGTTACATGAACCACGGATTCAACAAACATTCTTTAATGAGTTGTGAACATGTGTATTAACGAACTTTAATCCACCTTACAGTGCATATTTATACATAGAAATTTTATTTTGATTTAGTAGTATTCTCCTAATGTCAGTCTCTAAAATCATGCAGTTTCCACAGAAAAATCCTCTTGGTGTGAGTTCTACCCAATAGACATGCAATTTACATAGAACCCGTCATCGTGAAATTCCGTGTTCTGAAAAAACTACATGCATCACGGATTCGACAAATATTCACTACAGAGTTGTTAGCATAAGGATTACCGAACTTTCATCCACCATAAAAGCCATGTTGACAATTTGAAGCATTTTCTCACATTTCGAAATTTTTCCTAATGCCAGTTTTGAAAAGGAGGCAGATTCGCAGAAAAATTCTCGTGGAGCGAGTACATCCCAACAGAAATGTTACTTACATAGTTTTCCTCACAGTGACATTCTATTTTCCGAACACTCTACATGCATCAAGGTTTCAACACACTTTCTAGAATGAGTTGTGTACGTGTAGATTACAGAAATTTCATCCACCATACATGGCATATTTACAAGTAGAAACATTAACTCTGAATTTGCAGCTTTTTCCTAATGCCAGTTTGGAAAATCAGGCCGTTTTCTCAGGGAAAAATTTTTGGAGCGAATTCTAACCAATAGGTGTGTAATTTACATAGATTCCATCGCCCGGATTTTCCAGTGATACGATCACACTGCATGCATAATGCTTTCTAAAAATATTCACCACAGATTTGTTTGCATGTGGTTTTACGATCTTGCATCACAATACAAGGCATATTGACACTTTGAAGCATTTTCTCTGACTTTGCAGACATTTTCAAACGCCAGGTTCAAAAATGAGGCAGATTTCTCAGAAAAAACTCTTAGAGCAAATTCTACCCAAGAGATATGTATTTTACATAGATTTGTTCACCGTGATATTCCTGTGTTCCGAACACACTTCACGTATCACGGATTCGACAAATATTCACTACAGAGTAGTTAGCATGCGGATTACCGAACTTTCATCCACCATAAAAGGCAGATGTACACCGAGAATCTATTAATCTGTGTTCGCAGGATTTTCCTTACGCCAGTTTCGAAAATCAGGCCGATTTCTCAGGAAAAAACTCTTGGAGTGATTTCTAACCAAGGGAAATGTAATTTACATAAATTCCCTGGCCGTGAAATTCCGTGTTCCGAACATGTTACATGCATAAAGGATTCGACTAATATTCACTACAAATTTGGTAGCATGTGGATTACCGAACTTTCATCACAACACATTGAATATTGATTCTTAGAAGTATTTTCTCATATTTTGCAGCGTTTTCTAAACGCCAGTTTTAAAAATGACGAAGTTTCGCAGAAAAACACTCTCGGAGCGAGTTCTACCCAATAGAGAAGTAATTTACATTGTTTCAAACACCGTGAAATTCCACGTTCTGAACACGCTACATGCATCACGGATTAGAAAAAGATTCTTTAATATGTTGTGAATATGTGGATAACTGAACTTTCTTGCAACATAATGGCACACTTACACCTGCAAATATTTACTCCCTTTTTGCAGCTTTTTCCAAACTTCAGATTCGATAATCATGCAATTTTCGCTGAAAAATTCTCTTCTAGCTCGTTCTGCTCAATAGAATTGTAATTTACATAGTTTCATTACCGTGAAATTCAATTTTCCAAAAGCGCTACATGAATCAAGGTTTAAAAAATCATTACTACACTGTTAATAACATGTGGATCACCGGACTTTCATTCAGCAGTCAAGGCATATTGACACTTAGAAGAATTTTCTCAGATTTCACAGGATTCTCCTGATGGCAGTTTTGAAAATGAGGCCCATTTCTCAGAAAAATTCTCTTCAAGCGAGTTCTACCCAATAGACATGTAACTTACATTGTTACCTTCACTATGACATTCCGTATTCCAAACAATTTACATGCATCACGATTTCGACATACATTGTTAGTGAGTGTGAGCATGTGGACTACCAATATTTCATCCACCATACAAGGCATATTTACACCTAGAAGTAGTTATTCTGATTTTGCAGGTTTTTCCTAACATCCAGTTTCGAAAATCATGAAATTTTCACAGAAACAATCAATTCAAGCGAGTTCAATCCAGCAGAATTGTTATTATCAGAGCTTCACTCACCGAGACATTCCGTGTTCCGAAAACGTTACATTCATCACGGCTTCGACAAAAATTATTTAATGACCGTGAGCAGGTTGATTACCGATTTTTCAACCACAATACAAGCCATATTTACACCTACATACATTTACTTAGATTTCACCGGTTTTCCTAACATCAGTTATCAAAGTCAGGCATTTTTCGCAGAAAAATTCTCTTGGTGCATGTTCTATCCAATAGACATCTCATTTTCATAGATACCATCACCGTAACATTCCGTGTTCCGAAAATGGTACATGCACCACGGATTCAACAAATATTCACTGCTGAGTTCTTAGCATGTGAATTACACATCATTAATAACCCATTGAAGACATATTGTCACCTTAAAGCATTTACTCAGATTTTGCAGCGTTTTCATAACACCAGTTTCCAAACTGAGGAAGATTTTTCAGTAAAATGCTCCTGCAGCGTGTTCTAACCAATAGATATGTAATTTACATAGTTTGCCTCACCGTGACAGTGCATGTTTTGAACGCGCTACATGCATCACGGATTTTACATACATTCTTAATGAGTTGTGTACATGTGTATTACAAAACTTTCATCCACCATACAAGGCTAATTGACACCTAGAAACATTAACACTGAGTTCGCAGACATTTCCTAATTGCAGTTTCGAAAATCAGGCAGTTTTCAAAGGAAAACACTTTTGGAGTGTGTTCTACACAATAGATATGTAAATTACATAGATTCTCCCGCCGTGAAATTGCATCTTTCGAACATGCTACATGCAGAAAAGATTCGACAAAAATACACTACAGAGTTGCTTGCATGTGGATTACAGGTCTTTCTCACTATAGAAGGCATATAGATGCTTAGAAGCATTTTCTGTGATTTCACAGAGTTTTCCAAATGCCAGTTTCGAAAATGAGGCAGATTTAACGGCAAAAAACTCTTGGAGCGTGTTCTAACTAATAGACATGTAATTTACATGGATACTCTCAACAACAATTTCCATGTTCTGAACACACTACATGCATCTTGGATGTGACAAATATTCACTAAAGAGTTGTTAGCAAGTGGATTACAGCACTTTCATCCACCATACAAGGCTTACTGATTTGAAGAATTTTCTCAGATTTCACATTTTAGTTTGTACGTCAGTTTTGAAAATGAGGCAGATTTGGCAAAAAAATGCTATTGGAGCCAGTTCTACCCAAAAGATAGGTAATTTTCCTACTTCGCATCACCGTGACATTCCTTGTTCTGTACACGTTACATGAACCACGGATTCAACAAACATTCTTTAATGAGTTGTGAACATGTGTATTAACGAACTTTAATCCACCTTACAGTGCATATTTATACATAGAAATTTTATTTTGATTTAGTAGTATTCTCCTAATGTCAGTCTCTAAAATCATGCAGTTTCCACAGAAAAATCCTCTTGGTGTGAGTTCTACCCAATAGACATGCAATTTACATAGAACCCGTCATCGTGAAATTCCGTGTTCTGAAAAAACTACATGCATCACGGATTCGACAAATATTCACTACAGAGTTGTTAGCATAAGGATTACCGAACTTTCATCCACCATAAAAGCCATGTTGACAATTTGAAGCATTTTCTCACATTTCGAAATTTTTCCTAATGCCAGTTTTGAAAAGGAGGCAGATTCGCAGAAAAATTCTCGTGGAGCGAGTACATCCCAACAGAAATGTTACTTACATAGTTTTCCTCACAGTGACATTCTATTTTCCGAACACGCTACATGCATCAAGGTTTCAACACACTTTCTAGAATGAGTTGTGAACGTGTAGATTACAGAACTTTCATCCACCATACATGGCATATTTACAAGTAGAAACATTAACTCTGAATTTGCAGCTTTTTCCTAATGCCAGTTTGGAAAATCAGGCCGTTTTCTCAGGGAAAAATTTTTGGAGCGAATTCTAACCAATAGGTGTGTAATTTACATAGATTCCATCGCCCGGATTTTCCGTGATACGATCCCACTGCATGCATAATGCTTTCTAAAAATATTCACCACAGATTTGTTTGCATGTGGTTTTACGATCTTGCATCACAATACAAGGCATATTGACACTTTGAAGCATTTTCTCTGACTTTGCAGACATTTTCAAACGCCAGGTTCAAAAATGAGGCAGATTTCTCAGAAAAAACTCTTAGAGCAAATTCTACCCAAGAGATATGTATTTTACATAGATTTGTTCACCGTGATATTCTGTGTTCCGAACACACTTCACGTATCACGGATTCGACAAATATTCACTACAGAGTAGTTAGCATGCGGATTACCGAACTTTCATCCACCATAAAAGGCAGATGTACACCGAGAATCTATTAATCTGGGTTCGCAGGTTTTTCCTTACGCCAGTTTCGAAAATCAGGCCGATTTCTCAGGAAAAAACTCTTGGAGTGATTTCTAACCAAGGGAAATGTAATTTACATAAATTCCCTGGCCGTGAAATTCCGTGTTCCGAACATGTTACATGCATAAAGGATTCGACTAATATTCACTAAAAATTTGGTAGCATGTGGATTACCGAACTTTCATCACAACACATTGAATATTGATTCTTAGAAGTATTTTCTCATATTTTGCAGCGTTTTCTAAACGCCAGTTTCAAAAATGACGAAGTTGCCACAGAAAAACACTCTCGGAGCGAGTTCTACCCAATAGAGAAGTAATTTACATTGTTTCAAACACCGTGAAATTCCACGTTCTGAACACGCTACATGCATCACGGATTAGAAAAAGATTCTTTAATATGTTGTGAATATGTGGATTACTGAACTTTCTTGCAACATAATGGCACACTTACACCTGCAAATATTTACTCCCTTTTTGCAGCTTTTTCCAAACTTCAGATTCGATAATCATGCAATTTTCGCTGAAAAATTCTCTTCTAGCTCGTTCTGCTCAATAGAATTGTAATTTACATAGTTTCATTACCGTGAAATTCCATTTTCCAAAAGCGCTACATGAATCAAGGTTTAAAAAATCATTACTACACTGTTAATAACATGTGGATAACCGGACTTTCATTCAGCAGTCAAGGCATATTGACACTTAGAAGCATTTTCTCAGATTTCACAGGGTTCTCCTGATGGCAGTTTTGAAAATGAGGCCCATTTCTCAGAAAAATTCTCTTCAAGCGAGTTCTACCCAATAGACATGTAACTTACATTGTTACCTTCACTATGACATTCCGTATTCCAAACAATTTACATGCATCACGATTTCGACATACATTGTTAGTGAGTGTGAGCATGTGGACTACCAATATTTCATCCACCATACAAGGCATATTTACACCTAGAAGTAGTTATTCTGATTTTACAGGTTTTTCCTAACATCCAGTTTCGAAAATCATGAAATTTTCACAGAAACAATCAATTCAAGCGAGTTCAATCCAGCAGAATTGTTATTTTCAGAGCTTCACTCACCGAGACATTCCGTGTTCCGAAAACGTTACATTAATCACGGCTTCGACAAACATTATTTAATGACCGTGAGCAGGTTGATTACCGATTTTTCAACCACAATACAAGCCATATTTACACCTACATACATTTACTTAGATTTCGCCGGTTTTCCTAACATCAGTTATCAAAATCAGGCAGTTTTCGCAGAAAAATTCTCTTGGTGCATGTTCTATCCAATAGACATCTCATTTTCATAGATACCATCACCGTAACATTCCGTGTTCCGAAAATGGTACATGCACCACGGATTCAACAAATATTCACTGCTGAGTTCTTAGCATGTGAATTACACATCATTAATAACCCATTGAAGACATATTGTCTCCTTAAAGCATTTACTCAGATTTTGCAGCGTTTTCAAAACACCAGTTTCCAAACTGAGGCAGATTTTTCAGTAAAATGTTCCTGCAGCGTGTTCTAACCAATAGATATGTAATTTACATAGTTTGCCTCACCGTGACAGTCCATGTTCCGAACACGCTACATGCATCACGGATTTTACAGACATTCTTAATGAGTTGTGTACATGTGTATTACAAAACTTTCATCCACCATACAAGGCATATTGACACCTAGAAACATTAACTCGGTGTTCGCAGCTTTTTGTTTCAGCAGTTTCAGAAATCAGGCAGTTTTCAAAGGAAAATACTGTTGGAGCGTGTTCAACTCAATTGAAATGTAAATTACATAGATTCTCCCGCTGTGAAATTCCGTGTACCGAACATGTTACATGCATAAATAATTGGACAAATATTCACTACAAATTTGGTAGCATGTGGATTACCGAACTTTCATCACAATACATTGAATATTGATTCTTAGAAGTATTTTCTCAGATTTTGCAGCGTTTTCTAAACTCCAGGTTCAAAAATGACGAAGTTTTCGCAGAAAAACTCTCTCGGAGCGAGTTCTACCCAATAGAGTATTAATTTACATTGTTTCAATCACCGTGAAATTCCACGTTCTGAACACGCTACATGCATCACGGATTAGAAAAAGATTCTTTAATATGTTGTGAATATGGGGATTACTGAACTTTCTTGCAACATAATGGCACACTTACACCTGCAAATATTTACTCCCTTTTTGCAGCTTTTTCCAATCTTCAGATTCGATAATCACGCAATTTTCGCAGAAAAATTCTCTTCTAGCTCGTTCTACTCAATAGAATTGTAATTTACGTAGTTTCATTACCGTGAAATTCCATTTTCCAAAAGCGCTACATGAATCACGGTTTAAAAAATAATTACTACACTGTTATTAACATGTGATTTACCGGAATTTCATTCACCAGTCAAGGCATATTGACACTGAGAAGCATTTTCTCAGATTTCACAGGGTTCTCCTAATGGCAGTTTTCTACATGAGGCACATTTCGCAGAAATATTCTCTTCAAGCGAGTTCTACCCAATAGACATGTAACTTACATTGTTACCTTCACTATGACATTCCGTATTCCGAACAATTTACATGCATCACGAGTTCGACAAACATTCTTTAATGAGTGTGAGCATGTGGATTACCGAACTTTCATCCACCATAAAGGCATATTTACACCAGAAGTAGTTAATCTGATTTCACAGGTTTTTCTAAAACATCCACATTCGAAAAACATGAACTTTTCACAGAAACATTCAATTCAAGCGAGTTCTATCCAACAGAATTGTTATTTTCAGAGCTTCACTCACCGAGACATTCCGTGTTCCGAAAACGTTACATTCATCACGGCTTCGACAAACATTATTTAATGACCGTGAGCATGTGGATTACCGATTTTTCAACCACAATACAAGCCATATTTACACCTAGAAACATTTACTTAGATTTCGCAGGTTTTCCTAACGTCAGTTACCAAAATCAGGCATTTTTTGCAGAAAAATTCTCTTGGTGCATGTTCTATCCAATAGACATCTTATTTTCATAGATACCATCACCATAACATTCCGTGTTCTGAAAATGGTACATGCACCACGGATTCAACAAATATTCACTGCTGAGTTCTTAGCATGTGAATTACACATCATTAATAACCCATTGAAGGCATATTGTCACCTTAAACCATTTACTCAGATTTTGCAGCGTTTTCAAAACACCAGTTTTCCAAACTGAGGCAGATTTTTCAGTAAAATGCTCCTGGAGCGTGTTCTAACCAATAGATATGTAATTTACATAGTTTACCTCACCGTGACAGTCCATGTTCCGAACGCGCTACATGCATCACGGATTTTACATACATTCTTAATGAGTTGTGTACATGTGTATTACAAAACTTTCATCCACCGTACAAGGCATATTGACACCTAGAAATATTAAAACTGAGTTCGCAGACATTTCCTAATAGCAGTTTCGAAAATCAGGCACTTTTCAAAGGAAAAAACTGTTGGAGCGTGTTCTACCCAATAGATATGTAAATTACATAGAAATCGTCATCGTGAAATTCCGTGTTCCGAAAAAGCTACATGCATCATGGATTCGACAAATATTCACTACAGAGTTGTTAGCATAAGGATTACCGAACTTTCATCCACCATAAAAGCCATGTTGACAATTTGAAAAATGCCATGTTGGCATTTTCTCACATATCGAAATTTTTTCCTAATGCCAGTTTTGAAAAGGAGGCAGATTCGCAGAAACATTCTCGTGGAGTGAGTACTTCCCAATAGAAATGTAATTTACATAGTTTCCCTCACAGTGACATTCCATTTTCCGAACACGCTACATGCATCCAGGTTTCAACAAACTTTCTTGAATGAGTTGTGAACATGTAGATTACAGAACTTTCATCCACCATACATGGCATACTTACAAGTAGAAACATTAACTCTGAATTTGCAGCTTTTTCCTAATGCCAGTTTGGAAAATCAGGCCGTTTTCTCAGGGAAAAAGTTTTGGAGCGAATTCTAACCAATAGGTGTGTAATTTACATAGATTCCATCACCGGGATTTTCCGTGATACGATCACACTTCATGCATAATGCTTTGTAAAAATATTCACCACAGATTTGTTTGCATGTGGTTTTACGATCTTGCATCTCAATACAAGGCATATTGACACTTTGAAGCATTTTCTCTGACTTTGCAGAGATTTTCAAACGCCAGGTTCAAAAATGAGGCAGATTTCTCAGAAAAAACTCTTAGAGCAAATTCTACCCAAGAGACATGTATTTTACATAGATTCGCTCACCGTGATATTCTGTGTTCCGAACACACTTCACGTATCTCGGATTCAACACATATTCACAAAAGAGTAGTTAGCATGCGGATAACCGAACTTTCATCCACCATAAAAGGCAGATGTACACCGAGAATCTAGTAATCTGGGTTCGCAGGTTTTTCCTAACGCCAGTATCGAAAATCAGGCCGATTTCTCAGGAAAAATCTTTTGGAGTGATTTCTAACCAAGGGAAATATAATTTAAATAAATTCTCTGGCGTGAAATTCCGTGTTCCGAACATGTTATATGCAGAAAATATTCGAGATATATACACTACAAATTTGTTAGCCTGTGGATTACAGAACTTTCATCACAATACATTTAATATTGATTCTTAGATGTATTTTCTCAGATTTTGCAGCGTTTTCTAAAAGCCAGGTTCAAAAATGACGAAGTTTTCGCAGAAAAACACTCTCGGAGCGAGTTCTACCCAATAGAGAAGTAATTTACATTGTTTCAATCACCGTGATATTCCACGTTCTGAACACGCTACATGCATCACGGATTAGAAAAAGATTCTTTAATATGTTGTGAATATGTGGATTAATGAACTTTCTTGCAACATAATGGCACACTTACACCTGCAAATATTTACTCCCTTTTTGCAGCTTTTTCCAAATTTCAGATTCGATAATCATGCCATTTTCGCAGAAAAATCCTCTTCTAGCTCGTTCTACTGAATAGAATTGTAATTTACATAGTTTCATTACCGTGAAATTCCATTTTCCAAAAGCGCTACATGAATCACGGTTTAAAAAATAATTACTACAACTGTTATTAACATGTGGATTACCGGACTTTCATTCACCAGTCAAGGCATATTGACACTTAGAAGCATTTTTTCAGATTTCACAGGGTTCTCCTAATGGCAGTTTTCAAAATGAGGCACATTTCGCAGAAAAATTCTCTTCAAGCGAGTTCTACCCAATAGACATGTAACTTACATTGTTACCTTCACTAAGACATTCCGTATTCCGAACAGTTTACATGCATCACGAGTTCGACAAACATTCTTTAATGAGTGTGAGCATGTGGATTACCGAACTTTCATCCACCATACAAGGCATATTTACACCTAGAAGTAGTTATTCTGATTTCACAGGTTTTTCCTAACATCCAGATTCGAAAATCATGAACTTTTCACAGTAACATTCAATTCAAGCGAATTCTATCCAGCAGAACTGTTATTTTCAGAGGTTCACTCACTGAGACATTCCGTGTTCCGAAAACGTTACATTCATCACGGCTTCGACAAACATTATTTAATGACCGTGAGCATGTGGATTACCGATTTTTCAACCACAATACAAGGCATATTTACACCTAGAAACATTTACTTACATTTCGTAGGTTTTCCTAAAGTCAGTTATGAAAATCAGGCAGTTTTCGCAGAAAAATTCTCTTGGTGCATGTTCTATCCAATAGACATCTCATTTTCATAGATACCTTCACCGTAACATTCCGTGTTCCGAAAACGGTCCATGCACCACGGATTCAACAAATATTCACTGCTGAGTTCTTAGCATGTGAATTACACATCTTTAAAAACCCATTGAAGACGTATTGTCACCTTAAAGCATTTACTCAGATTTTGCAGCCTTTTCATAACAACAGTTTTCAAACTGTGGCAGATTTTTCAGTAAAATGCTCCTGGAGCGTGTTCTAACCAATAGATATGTAATTTACATAGTTTGCCTCACCGTGACAGTCCATGATCCGAAAGGCGCTACATGCATCACGGATTTTACATACATTCTTACTGAGTTGTGTACATGTGTGTTACAAATCTTTCATCCACCATACAAGGCATATTGACACCTAGAAACATTAACACTGAGTTTGCAGGCATTTCCTAATAGCAGTTTCGAAAATCAGGCAGTTTTCAAAGGAAAAAATTGTTGGAGCGTGTTCTACCCAATAGATATGTAAATTACATAGATTCTCCCGCTGTGAAATTACGTGTTTCGATCATGCTACATGCAGAAAAGATTCGACAAAAATACACTAGAGAGTTTCTTGCATGTGGATTACAGGACTTTCTCACTATAGAAGGCATATAGTATCGTAGCAGCATTTTCTGTGATTTCACAGAGTTTTCCAAATGCCAGTTTCGAAAATGAGACTGATTTCACGGCAAAAATCTCTTGGAGCGGGTTCTAACTAATAGACATGTAATTTACATGGATTCGCTCACCATCAAATTCCATGTTCCGAACACGCTACATGCATCTTGGGTGTGACAAATATTCACTGCAGAGTTGTTAGCGAGTGGATTACAGCACTTTCATCCACCATGAAAACATTGCTGACACTTTGAAGAATTTTCTCAGATTTCACACTTTAGTTTGAAAGCCAGTTTTGAAAATGAGGCAGATTTGGCAGAAAAATGCTCTTGGAGCCAGTTCTACCCAAAAGATAGGTAATTTCCCTACTTCCATTCACCGTGATATTCTGTGTTCTGAACTCGTTACATGCACCACGGATTAAACAAACATTCTTTAATGAGTTGTGAACATGTGTATTAACGTACTTTAATCCACCTTACAGTGCATATTTATACGTAGAAATTTTATTCTGATTTAGTAGTATTCTCCAAATGTCAGTCTCTAAACCATGCAGTTTCCACAGAAAAATCCTCTTGCATGGATTTATACCCAATAGACATGCAATTTACATAGAACCCGTCATCGTGAAATTCCGTGTTCCGAAAAAGCTACATGCATCACGGATTCGACAAATATTCTCTACAGAATAGTTAGCATGCAGATTACCGAACTTTCATCCACCATAAAAGGCAGATGTACACCGAGAATCTAGTAATCTGGGTTCGCAGATTTTCCTAAAGCCAGTTTCAAAAATCAGGCCGATTTCTCAGGAAAAATCTCTTGGAGTGATTTCTAACCAAGGGAAATGTAATTTACATAAATTCCCTGGCCGTGAAATTCCGTGTTCCGTACATGTTACATGCATAAAGGATTCGACTAATATTCACTACAAATTTGTTAGCATGTGGATTACCGAACTTTCATCACAATACATTGAATATTGATTCTTAGAAGTATTTTCTCAGATTTTGCAGCGTTTCTAAACGCCAGGTTCAAAAATGACGAAGTTTTCACAGAAAAACACTCTGTGAGTGAGTTCTACCCAATAGAGAAGTAATTTACATTGTTTCAATCACCGTGAAATTCCACGTTCTGAACACGCTACATGCATCACGGATTAGAAAAGATTGTTTAATATGTTGTGAATTTGTTGATTTCTGAACTTTCTTGCAACATAATGGCACACTTACACCTGCAAATATTTACTTCCCTTTTTTGCAGCTTTTTCCAAATTTCAGATTCGATAATCATGCCATTTTCGCAGAAAAAATCCTCTTCTAGCTCGTTCTACTGAATAGAATTGTAATTTACATAGTTTCATTACCGTGAAATTCCATTTTCCAAAAGCGCTACATGAATCACGGTTTAAAAAATAATTACTACACTGTTATTAACATGTGGATTACCGGACTTTCATTCACCAGTCAAGGCATATTGACACTTAGAAGCATTTTTTCAGATTTCACAGGGTTCTCCTAATGGCAGTTTTCAAAAGAGGCACATTTCGCAGAAAAATTCTCTTCAAGCGAGTTCTACCCAATAGACAGGTAACTTACATTGTTACCTTCACTAAGACATTCCGTATTCCGAACAGTTTACATGCATCACGAGTTCGACAAACATTCTTTAATGAGTGTGAGCATGTGGATTACCGAACTTTCATCCACCAGTACAAGGCATATTTACACCTAGAAGTAGTTATTCTGATTTCACAGGTTTTCCTAACATCCAGATTCGAAAATCATGAACTTTTCACAAGTAACATTCAATTCAAGCGAATTCTATCCAGCAGAACTGTTATTTCAGAGGTTCACTCACTGAGACATTCCGTGTTCCGAAAACGTTACATTCATCACGGCTTCGACAAACATTATTTAATGACCGTGAGCATGTGGATTACCGATTTTTCAACCACAATACAAGGCGTATTACACCTAGAAACATTTACTTACATTTCGTAGGTTTTCCTAAAGTCAGTTATGAAAATCAGGCAGTTTTCGCAGAAAAATTCTCTTGGTGCATGTTCTATCCAATAGACATCTCATTTTCATAGATACCTCACCGTAACATTCCGTGTTCCGAAAACGGTCATGCACCACGGATTCAACAAATATTCACTGCTGAGTTCTTAGCATGTGAATTACACATCTTTAAAACCCATTGAAGACTATTGTCACCTTAAAGCATTTACTCAGATTTTGCAGCGTTTTCAACACAGTTTCCAAACTGAGGCAGATTTTTCAGTAAAATGCTCCTGGAGCGTGTTCTAACCAATAGATATGTAATTTACATAGTTTGCCTCACCGTGACAGTCCATGTCCGAACGCGCTACATGCATCACGGATTTTACATACATTCTTAATGAGTTGTGTACATGTGTGTTACAAAACTTTCATCCACCATACAAGGCATATTGACACCTAGAAACATTAACACTGAGTTTGCAGGCATTTCCTAATAGCAGTTTCGAAAAT
>NW_022588194.1:0-20572 GCF_009834535.1 Camelus ferus | reverse complement strand
TCCCCATATATATGTGTGGAATGGAGTTTCAACTGAAAAGAAACTTTGTGTTCCCAACAAGCTAGGTGAAGGACGGCATTTCACACACACTTATCTCTCAGAACTGAGCATGTGGAGAGACGTTCGTTACATCTAGCAACAAAGGGAACGGGTTGCAGGAGAAACTTTTACTCTGGATTCTCAGTCTGTTTCCTAGTGCCGGTTTGAATTTCCTGCAGTTTTCACTGTAAAACCGATTTGGAGCTAGTACCTCCCATATATATGTATGGAGTGGAGTTTGCAACTGAAAAGAAACTTTGTGTTCCCAACAAGCTAGGTGAAGGACGGCTTTCACACACACTTATCTCTCAGAACTGAGCATGTGGAGAGACGTTCGTTCATCTAGCACAAAGGGAACGGGTTGCAGGGAGAAACTTTTACTCTGGTTTCTCAGTCTGTTTCCTAGTGCCGGTTTGAAGTTCCTGCAGTTTTCACTGTAAAACCGAGTTGGAGCTAGTACCTCCCCATATATATGTATGGAGTGGAGTTTGCAACTGAAAAAGAAACTTTGTGTTCCCAACAAGCTAGGTGAAGGACGGCTTCACACACACTTATCTCTCAGAACTGAGCATGTGGAGAGACGTTCGTTCATCTAGCACAAAGGGAACGGGTTGCAGGAGAAACTTTACTCTGGTTCTCAGTCTGTTTCCTAGTGCCGGTTTGAAGTTCCTGCAGTTTTCACTGTAAAACCGAGTTGGAGCTAGTACCTCCCCATATATATGTATGGAGTGGAGTTTGCAACTGAAAAGAAACTTGTGTTCCCAACAAGCTAGGTGAAGGACGGCTTTCACACACACTTATCTCTCAGAACTGAGCATGTGGAGAGACGTTCGTTCATCTAGCACCAAGGGAACGGGTTGCAGGAGAAACTTTTACTCTGGTTTCTCAGTCTGTTTCCTAGTGCCGGTTTGAAGTTCCTGCAGTTTTCACTGTAAAACCGAGTTGGAGCTAGTACCTCCCCATATATATGTATGGAGTGGAGTTTGCAACTGAAAAGAAACTTTGTGTTCCCAACAAGCTAGGTGAAGGACGGCTTTCACACACACTTATCTCTCAGAACTGAGCATGTGGAGAGACGTTCGTTCATCTAGCACAAGGGAACGGGTTGCAGGAGAAACTTTTACTCTGGTTTCTCAGTCTGTTTCCTAGTGCCGGTTTGAAGTTCCTGCAGTTTTCACTGTAAAACCGAGTTGGAGCTAGTACCTCCCCATATATATGTATGGAGTGGAGTTTGCAACTGAAAAGAAACTTTGTGTTCCCAACAAGCTAGGTGAAGGACGGCTTTCACACACACTTATCTCTCAGAACTGAGCATGTGGAGAGACGTTCGTTCATCTAGCACCAAGGGAACGGGTTGCAGGAGAAACTTTACTCTGGATTTCTCAGTCTGTTTCCTAGTGCCGGTTTGAAGTTCCTGCAGTTTTCACTGTAAAACCGAGTTGGAGCTAGTACCTCCCCATATATATGTATGGAGTGGAGTTTGCAACTGAAAAGAAACTTTGTGTTCCCAACAAGCTAGGTGAAGGACGGCTTTCACACACACTTATCTCTCAGAACTGAGCATGTGGAGAGACGTTCGTTCATCTAGCACCAAGGGAACGGGTTGCAGGAGAAACTTTTACTCTGGTTTCTCAGTCTGTTTCCTAGTGCCGGTTTGAAGTTCCTGCAGTTTTCACTGTAAAACCGAGTTGGAGCTAGTACCTCCCCATATATATGTATGGAGTGGAGTTTGCAACTGAAAAGAAACTTTGTGTTCCCAACAAGCTAGTTGAAGGACGGCTTTCACACACACTTATCTCTCAGAACTGAGCATGTGGAGAGACGTTCGTTCATCTAGCACCAAGGGAACGGGTTGCAGGAGAAACTTTTACTCTGGTTCTCAGTCTGTTTCCTAGTGCCGGTTTGAAGTTCCTGCAGTTTTCACTGTAAAACCGAGTTGGAGCTAGTACCTCCCCATATATATGTATGGAGTGGAGTTTGCAACTGAAAAGAAACTTTGTGTTCCCAACAAGCTAGGTGAAGGACGGCTTTCACACACACTTATCTCTCAGAACTGAGCATGTGGAGAGACGTTCGTTCATCTAGCACCAAGGGAACGGGTTGCAGGAGAAACTTTTACTCTGGTTTCTCAGTCTGTTTCCTAGTGCCGGTTTGAAGTTCCTGCAGTTTTCACTGTAAAACCGAGTTGGAGCTAGTACCTCCCCATATATATGTATGGAGTGGAGTTTGCAACTGAAAAGAAACTTTGTGTTCCCAACAAGCTAGGTGAAGGACGGCTTTCACACACACTTATCTCTCAGAACTGAGCATGTGGAGAGACGTTCGTTCATCTAGCACCAAGGGAACGGGTTGCAGGAGAAACTTTTACTCTGGTTTCTCAGTCTGTTTCCTAGTGCCGGTTTGAAGTTCCTGCAGTTTTCACTGTAAAACCGAGTTGGAGCTAGTACCTCCCCATATATATGTATGGAGTGGAGTTTGCAACTGAAAAGAAACTTTGTGTTCCCAACAAGCTAGGTGAAGGACGGCTTTCACACACACTTATCTCTCAGAACTGAGCATGTGGAGAGACGTTCGTTCATCTAGCACCAAGGGAACGGGTTGCAGGAGAAACTTTTACTCTGGTTTCTCAGTCTGTTTCCTAGTGCCGGTTTGAAGTTCCTGCAGTTTTCACTGTAAAACCGAGTTGGAGCTAGTACCTCCCATATATATGTATGGAGTGGAGTTTGCAACTGAAAAGAAACTTTGTGTTCCCAACAAGCTAGGTGAAGGACGGCTTTCACACACACTTATCTCTCAGAACTGAGCATGTGGAGAGACGTTCGTTCATCTAGCACCAAGGGAACGGGTTGCAGGAGAAACTTTTACTCTGGTTTCTCAGTCTGTTTCCTAGTGCCGGTTTGAAGTTCCTGCAGTTTTCACTGTAAAACCGAGTTGGAGCTAGTACCTCCCCATATATATGTATGGAGTGGAGTTTGCAACTGAAAAGAAACTTTGTGTTCCCAACAAGCTAGGTGAAGGACGGCTTTCACACACACTTATCTCTCAGAACTGAGCATGTGGAGAGACGTTCGTTCATCTAGCACAAGGGAACGGGTTGCAGGAGAAACTTTTACTCTGGATTCTCAGTCTGTTTCCTAGTGCCGGTTTGAAGTTCCTGCAGTTTTCACTGTAAAACCGAGTTGGAGCTAGTACCTCCCCATATATATGTATGGAGTGGAGTTTGCAACTGAAAAGAAACTTTGTGTTCCCAACAAGCTAGGTGAAGGACGGCTTTCACACACACTTATCTCTCAGAACTGAGCATGTGGAGAGACGTTCGTTCATCTAGCACCAAGGGAACGGGTTGCAGGAGAAACTTTTACTCTGGTTTCTCAGTCTGTTTCCTAGTGCCGGTTTGAAGTTCCTGCAGTTTTCACTGTAAAACCGAGTTGGAGCTAGTACCTCCCCATATATATGTATGGAGTGGAGTTTGCAACTGAAAAGAAACTTTGTGTTCCCAACAAGCTAGGTGAAGGACGGCTTTCACACACACTTATCTCTCAGAACTGAGCATGTGGAGAGACGTTCGTTCATCTAGCACAAGGGAACGGGTTGCAGGAGAAACTTTTACTCTGGTTTCTCAGTCTGTTTCCTAGTGCCGGTTTGAAGTTCCTGCAGTTTTCACTGTAAAACCGAGTTGGAGCTAGTACCTCCCCATATATATGTATGGAGTGGAGTTTGCAACTGAAAAGAAACTTTGTGTTCCCAACAAGCTAGGTGAAGGACGGCTTTCACACACACTTATCTCTCAGAACTGAGCATGTGGAGAGACGTTCGTTCATCTAGCACAAAGGGAACGGGTTGCAGGAGAAACTTTTACTCTGGTTTCTCAGTCTGTTTCCTAGTGCCGGTTTGAAGTTCCTGCAGTTTTCACTGTAAAACCGAGTTGGAGCTAGTACCTCCCCATATATATGTATGGAGTGGAGTTTGCAACTGAAAAGAAACTTTGTGTTCCCAACAAGCTAGGTGAAGGACGGCTTTCACACACACTTATCTCTCAGAACTGAGCATGTGGAGAGACGTTCGTTCATCTAGCACCAAGGGAACGGGTTGCAGGAGAAACTTTTACTCTGGTTTCTCAGTCTGTTTCCTAGTGCCGGTTTGAAGTTCCTGCAGTTTTCACTGTAAAACCGAGTTGGAGCTAGTACCTCCCCATATATATGTATGGAGTGGAGTTTGCAACTGAAAAGAAACTTTGTGTTCCCAACAAGCTAGGTGAAGGACGGCTTTCACACACACTTATCTCTCAGAACTGAGCATGTGGAGAGACGTTCGTTCATCTAGCACCAAGGGAACGGGTTGCAGGAGAAACTTTTACTCTGGTTTCTCAGTCTGTTTCCTAGTGCCGGTTTGAAGTTCCTGCAGTTTTCACTGTAAAACCGAGTTGGAGCTAGTACCTCCCCATATATATGTATGGAGTGGAGTTTGCAACTGAAAAGAAACTTTGTGTTCCCAACAAGCTAGGTGAAGGACGGCTTTCACACACACTTATCTCTCAGAACTGAGCATGTGGAGAGACGTTCGTTCATCTAGCACCAAGGGAACGGGTTGCAGGAGAAACTTTTACTCTGGTTTCTCAGTCTGTTTCCTAGTGCCGGTTTGAAGTTCCTGCAGTTTTCACTGTAAAACCGAGTTGGAGCTAGTACCTCCCCATATATATGTATGGAGTGGAGTTTGCAACTGAAAAGAAACTTTGTGTTCCCAACAAGCTAGGTGAAGGACGGCTTTCACACACACTTATCTCTCAGAACTGAGCATGTGGAGAGACGTTCGTTCATCTAGCACCAAGGGAACGGGTTGCAGGAGAAACTTTTACTCTGGTTTCTCAGTCTGTTTCCTAGTGCCGGTTTGAAGTTCCTGCAGTTTTCACTGTAAAACCGAGTTGGAGCTAGTACCTCCCCATATATATGTATGGAGTGGAGTTTGCAACTGAAAAGAAACTTTGTGTTCCCAACAAGCTAGGTGAAGGACGGCTTTCACACACACTTATCTCTCAGAACTGAGCATGTGGAGAGACGTTCGTTCATCTAGCACCAAGGGAACGGGTTGCAGGAGAAACTTTTACTCTGGTTTCTCAGTCTGTTTCCTAGTGCCGGTTTGAAGTTCCTGCAGTTTTCACTGTAAAACCGAGTTGGAGCTAGTACCTCCCCATATATATGTATGGAGTGGAGTTTGCAACTGAAAAGAAACTTTGTGTTCCCAACAAGCTAGGTGAAGGACGGCTTTCACACACACTTATCTCTCAGAACTGAGCATGTGGAGAGACGTTCGTTCATCTAGCACCAAGGGAACGGGTTGCAGGAGAAACTTTTACTCTGGTTTCTCAGTCTGTTTCCTAGTGCCGGTTTGAAGTTCCTGCAGTTTTCACTGTAAAACCGAGTTGGAGCTAGTACCTCCCCATATATATGTATGGAGTGGAGTTTGCAACTGAAAAGAAACTTTGTGTTCCCAACAAGCTAGGTGAAGGACGGCTTTCACACACACTTATCTCTCAGAACTGAGCATGTGGAGAGACGTTCGTTCATCTAGCACCAAGGGAACGGGTTGCAGGAGAAACTTTTACTCTGGTTTCTCAGTCTGTTTCCTAGTGCCGGTTTGAAGTTCCTGCAGTTTTCACTGTAAAACCGAGTTGGAGCTAGTACCTCCCCATATATATGTATGGAGTGGAGTTTGCAACTGAAAAGAAACTTTGTGTTCCCAACAAGCTAGGTGAAGGACGGCTTTCACACACACTTATCTCTCAGAACTGAGCATGTGGAGAGACGTTCGTTCATCTAGCACAAAGGGAACGGGTTGCAGGAGAAACTTTTACTCTGGTTTCTCAGTCTGTTTCCTAGTGCCGGTTTGAAGTTCCTGCAGTTTTCACTGTAAAACCGAGTTGGAGCTAGTACCTCCCCATATATATGTATGGAGTGGAGTTTGCAACTGAAAAGAAACTTTGTGTTCCCAACAAGCTAGGTGAAGGACGGCTTTCACACACACTTATCTCTCAGAACTGAGCATGTGGAGAGACGTTCGTTCATCTAGCACCAAGGGAACGGGTTGCAGGAGAAACTTTTACTCTGGTTTCTCAGTCTGTTTCCTAGTGCCGGTTTGAAGTTCCTGCAGTTTTCACTGTAAAACCGAGTTGGAGCTAGTACCTCCCCATATATATGTATGGAGTGGAGTTTGCAACTGAAAAGAAACTTTGTGTTCCCAACAAGCTAGGTGAAGGACGGCTTTCACACACACTTATCTCTCAGAACTGAGCATGTGGAGAGACGTTCGTTCATCTAGCACAAAGGGAACGGGTTGCAGGAGAAACTTTTACTCTGGTTTCTCAGTCTGTTTCCTAGTGCCGGTTTGAAGTTCCTGCAGTTTTCACTGTAAAACCGAGTTGGAGCTAGTACCTCCCCATATATATGTATGGAGTGGAGTTTGCAACTGAAAAGAAACTTTGTGTTCCCAACAAGCTAGGTGAAGGACGGCTTTCACACACACTTATCTCTCAGAACTGAGCATGTGGAGAGACGTTCGTTCATCTAGCACCAAGGGAACGGGTTGCAGGAGAAACTTTTACTCTGGTTTCTCAGTCTGTTTCCTAGTGCCGGTTTGAAGTTCCTGCAGTTTTCACTGTAAAACCGAGTTGGAGCTAGTACCTCCCCATATATATGTATGGAGTGGAGTTTGCAACTGAAAAGAAACTTTGTGTTCCCAACAAGCTAGGTGAAGGACGGCTTTCACACACACTTATCTCTCAGAACTGAGCATGTGGAGAGACGTTCGTTCATCTAGCACCAAGGGAACGGGTTGCAGGAGAAACTTTTACTCTGGTTTCTCAGTCTGTTTCCTAGTGCCGGTTTGAAGTTCCTGCAGTTTTCACTGTAAAACCGAGTTGGAGCTAGTACCTCCCCATATATATGTATGGAGTGGAGTTTGCAACTGAAAAGAAACTTTGTGTTCCCAACAAGCTAGGTGAAGGACGGCTTTCACACACACTTATCTCTCAGAACTGAGCATGTGGAGAGACGTTCGTTCATCTAGCACCAAGGGAACGGGTTGCAGGAGAAACTTTTACTCTGGTTTCTCAGTCTGTTTCCTAGTGCCGGTTTGAAGTTCCTGCAGTTTTCACTGTAAAACCGAGTTGGAGCTAGTACCTCCCCATATATATGTATGGAGTGGAGTTTGCAACTGAAAAGAAACTTTGTGTTCCCAACAAGCTAGGTGAAGGACGGCTTTCACACACACTTATCTCTCAGAACTGAGCATGTGGAGAGACGTTCGTTCATCTAGCACCAAGGGAACGGGTTGCAGGAGAAACTTTTACTCTGGTTTCTCAGTCTGTTTCCTAGTGCCGGTTTGAAGTTCCTGCAGTTTTCACTGTAAAACCGAGTTGGAGCTAGTACCTCCCCATATATATGTATGGAGTGGAGTTTGCAACTGAAAAGAAACTTTGTGTTCCCAACAAGCTAGGTGAAGGACGGCTTTCACACACACTTATCTCTCAGAACTGAGCATGTGGAGAGACGTTCGTTCATCTAGCACCAAGGGAACGGGTTGCAGGAGAAACTTTTACTCTGGTTTCTCAGTCTGTTTCCTAGTGCCGGTTTGAAGTTCCTGCAGTTTTCACTGTAAAACCGAGTTGGAGCTAGTACCTCCCCATATATATGTATGGAGTGGAGTTTGCAACTGAAAAGAAACTTTGTGTTCCCAACAAGCTAGGTGAAGGACGGCTTTCACACACACTTATCTCTCAGAACTGAGCATGTGGAGAGACGTTCGTTCATCTAGCACCAAGGGAACGGGTTGCAGGAGAAACTTTTACTCTGGTTTCTCAGTCTGTTTCCTAGTGCCGGTTTGAAGTTCCTGCAGTTTTCACTGTAAAACCGAGTTGGAGCTAGTACCTCCCCATATATATGTATGGAGTGGAGTTTGCAACTGAAAAGAAACTTTGTGTTCCCAACAAGCTAGGTGAAGGACGGCTTTCACACACACTTATCTCTCAGAACTGAGCATGTGGAGAGACGTTCGTTCATCTAGCACCAAGGGAACGGGTTGCAGGAGAAACTTTTACTCTGGTTTCTCAGTCTGTTTCCTAGTGCCGGTTTGAAGTTCCTGCAGTTTTCACTGTAAAACCGAGTTGGAGCTAGTACCTCCCCATATATATGTATGGAGTGGAGTTTGCAACTGAAAAGAAACTTTGTGTTCCCAACAAGCTAGGTGAAGGACGGCTTTCACACACACTTATCTCTCAGAACTGAGCATGTGGAGAGACGTTCGTTCATCTAGCACAAGGGAACGGGTTGCAGGAGAAACTTTTACTCTGGTTTCTCAGTCTGTTTCCTAGTGCCGGTTTGAAGTTCCTGCAG
Source organism: Camelus ferus (assembly GCF_009834535.1). NCBI lineage: Eukaryota > Metazoa > Chordata > Mammalia > Artiodactyla > Camelidae > Camelus > Camelus ferus. Next base: position 12,146 of record NW_022588194.1, on the reverse strand, counting down.
TTTTCACTGTAAAACCGAGTTGGAGCTAGTACCTCCCCATATATATGTATGGAGTGGAGTTTGCAACTGAAAAGAAACTTTGTGTTCCCAACAAGCTAGGTGAAGGACGGCTTTCACACACACTTATCTCTCAGAACTGAGCATGTGGAGAGACGTTCGTTCATCTAGCACCAAGGGAACGGGTTGCAGGAGAAACTTTTACTCTGGTTTCTCAGTCTGTTTCCTAGTGCCGGTTTGAAGTTCCTGCAGTTTTCACTGTAAAACCGAGTTGGAGCTAGTACCTCCCCATATATATGTATGGAGTGGAGTTTGCAACTGAAAAGAAACTTTGTGTTCCCAACAAGCTAGGTGAAGGACGGCTTTCACACACACTTATCTCTCAGAACTGAGCATGTGGAGAGACGTTCGTTCATCTAGCACAAGGGAACGGGTTGCAGGAGAAACTTTTACTCTGGTTTCTCAGTCTGTTTCCTAGTGCCGGTTTGAAGTTCCTGCAGTTTTCACTGTAAAACCGAGTTGGAGCTAGTACCTCCCCATATATATGTATGGAGTGGAGTTTGCAACTGAAAAGAAACTTTGTGTTCCCAACAAGCTAGGTGAAGGACGGCTTTCACACACACTTATCTCTCAGAACTGAGCATGTGGAGAGACGTTCGTTCATCTAGCACCAAGGGAACGGGTTGCAGGAGAAACTTTTACTCTGGTTTCTCAGTCTGTTTCCTAGTGCCGGTTTGAAGTTCCTGCAGTTTTCACTGTAAAACCGAGTTGGAGCTAGTACCTCCCCATATATATGTATGGAGTGGAGTTTGCAACTGAAAAGAAACTTTGTGTTCCCAACAAGCTAGGTGAAGGACGGCTTTCACACACACTTATCTCTCAGAACTGAGCATGTGGAGAGACGTTCGTTCATCTAGCACCAAGGGAACGGGTTGCAGGAGAAACTTTTACTCTGGTTTCTCAGTCTGTTTCCTAGTGCCGGTTTGAAGTTCCTGCAGTTTTCACTGTAAAACCGAGTTGGAGCTAGTACCTCCCCATATATATGTATGGAGTGGAGTTTGCAACTGAAAAGAAACTTTGTGTTCCCAACAAGCTAGGTGAAGGACGGCTTTCACACACACTTATCTCTCAGAACTGAGCATGTGGAGAGACGTTCGTTCATCTAGCACCAAGGGAACGGGTTGCAGGAGAAACTTTTACTCTGGTTTCTCAGTCTGTTTCCTAGTGCCGGTTTGAAGTTCCTGCAGTTTTCACTGTAAAACCGAGTTGGAGCTAGTACCTCCCCATATATATGTATGGAGTGGAGTTTGCAACTGAAAAGAAACTTTGTGTTCCCAACAAGCTAGGTGAAGGACGGCTTTCACACACACTTATCTCTCAGAACTGAGCATGTGGAGAGACGTTCGTTCATCTAGCACAAAGGGAACGGGTTGCAGGAGAAACTTTTACTCTGGTTTCTCAGTCTGTTTCCTAGTGCCGGTTTGAAGTTCCTGCAGTTTTCACTGTAAAACCGAGTTGGAGCTAGTACCTCCCCATATATATGTATGGAGTGGAGTTTGCAACTGAAAAGAAACTTTGTGTTCCCAACAAGCTAGGTGAAGGACGGCTTTCACACACACTTATCTCTCAGAACTGAGCATGTGGAGAGACGTTCGTTCATCTAGCACCAAGGGAACGGGTTGCAGGAGAAACTTTTACTCTGGTTTCTCAGTCTGTTTCCTAGTGCCGGTTTGAAGTTCCTGCAGTTTTCACTGTAAAACCGAGTTGGAGCTAGTACCTCCCCATATATATGTATGGAGTGGAGTTTGCAACTGAAAAGAAACTTTGTGTTCCCAACAAGCTAGGTGAAGGACGGCTTTCACACACACTTATCTCTCAGAACTGAGCATGTGGAGAGACGTTCGTTCATCTAGCACCAAGGGAACGGGTTGCAGGAGAAACTTTTACTCTGGTTTCTCAGTCTGTTTCCTAGTGCCGGTTTGAAGTTCCTGCAGTTTTCACTGTAAAACCGAGTTGGAGCTAGTACCTCCCCATATATATGTATGGAGTGGAGTTTGCAACTGAAAAGAAACTTTGTGTTCCCAACAAGCTAGGTGAAGGACGGCTTTCACACACACTTATCTCTCAGAACTGAGCATGTGGAGAGACGTTCGTTCATCTAGCACCAAGGGAACGGGTTGCAGGAGAAACTTTTACTCTGGTTTCTCAGTCTGTTTCCTAGTGCCGGTTTGAAGTTCCTGCAGTTTTCACTGTAAAACCGAGTTGGAGCTAGTACCTCCCCATATATATGTATGGAGTGGAGTTTGCAACTGAAAAGAAACTTTGTGTTCCCAACAAGCTAGGTGAAGGACGGCTTTCACACACACTTATCTCTCAGAACTGAGCATGTGGAGAGACGTTCGTTCATCTAGCACCAAGGGAACGGGTTGCAGGAGAAACTTTTACTCTGGTTTCTCAGTCTGTTTCCTAGTGCCGGTTTGAAGTTCCTGCAGTTTTCACTGTAAAACCGAGTTGGAGCTAGTACCTCCCCATATATATGTATGGAGTGGAGTTTGCAACTGAAAAGAAACTTTGTGTTCCCAACAAGCTAGGTGAAGGACGGCTTTCACACACACTTATCTCTCAGAACTGAGCATGTGGAGAGACGTTCGTTCATCTAGCACCAAGGGAACGGGTTGCAGGAGAAACTTTTACTCTGGTTTCTCAGTCTGTTTCCTAGTGCCGGTTTGAAGTTCCTGCAGTTTTCACTGTAAAACCGAGTTGGAGCTAGTACCTCCCCATATATATGTATGGAGTGGAGTTTGCAACTGAAAAGAAACTTTGTGTTCCCAACAAGCTAGGTGAAGGACGGCTTTCACACACACTTATCTCTCAGAACTGAGCATGTGGAGAGACGTTCGTTCATCTAGCACCAAGGGAACGGGTTGCAGGAGAAACTTTTACTCTGGTTTCTCAGTCTGTTTCCTAGTGCCGGTTTGAAGTTCCTGCAGTTTTCACTGTAAAACCGAGTTGGAGCTAGTACCTCCCCATATATATGTATGGAGTGGAGTTTGCAACTGAAAAGAAACTTTGTGTTCCCAACAAGCTAGGTGAAGGACGGCTTTCACACACACTTATCTCTCAGAACTGAGCATGTGGAGAGACGTTCGTTCATCTAGCACAAGGGAACGGGTTGCAGGAGAAACTTTTACTCTGGTTTCTCAGTCTGTTTCCTAGTGCCGGTTTGAAGTTCCTGCAGTTTTCACTGTAAAACCGAGTTGGAGCTAGTACCTCCCCATATATATGTATGGAGTGGAGTTTGCAACTGAAAAGAAACTTTGTGTTCCCAACAAGCTAGGTGAAGGACGGCTTTCACACACACTTATCTCTCAGAACTGAGCATGTGGAGAGACGTTCGTTCATCTAGCACCAAGGGAACGGGTTGCAGGAGAAACTTTTACTCTGGTTTCTCAGTCTGTTTCCTAGTGCCGGTTTGAAGTTCCTGCAGTTTTCACTGTAAAACCGAGTTGGAGCTAGTACCTCCCCATATATATGTATGGAGTGGAGTTTGCAACTGAAAAGAAACTTTGTGTTCCCAACAAGCTAGGTGAAGGACGGCTTTCACACACACTTATCTCTCAGAACTGAGCATGTGGAGAGACGTTCGTTCATCTAGCACCAAGGGAACGGGTTGCAGGAGAAACTTTTACTCTGGTTTCTCAGTCTGTTTCCTAGTGCCGGTTTGAAGTTCCTGCAGTTTTCACTGTAAAACCGAGTTGGAGCTAGTACCTCCCCATATATATGTATGGAGTGGAGTTTGCAACTGAAAAGAAACTTTGTGTTCCCAACAAGCTAGGTGAAGGACGGCTTTCACACACACTTATCTCTCAGAACTGAGCATGTGGAGAGACGTTCGTTCATCTAGCACCAAGGGAACGGGTTGCAGGAGAAACTTTTACTCTGGTTTCTCAGTCTGTTTCCTAGTGCCGGTTTGAAGTTCCTGCAGTTTTCACTGTAAAACCGAGTTGGAGCTAGTACCTCCCCATATATATGTATGGAGTGGAGTTTGCAACTGAAAAGAAACTTTGTGTTCCCAACAAGCTAGGTGAAGGACGGCTTTCACACACACTTATCTCTCAGAACTGAGCATGTGGAGAGACGTTCGTTCATCTAGCACCAAGGGAACGGGTTGCAGGAGAAACTTTTACTCTGGTTTCTCAGTCTGTTTCCTAGTGCCGGTTTGAAGTTCCTGCAGTTTTCACTGTAAAACCGAGTTGGAGCTAGTACCTCCCCATATATATGTATGGAGTGGAGTTTGCAACTGAAAAGAAACTTTGTGTTCCCAACAAGCTAGGTGAAGGACGGCTTTCACACACACTTATCTCTCAGAACTGAGCATGTGGAGAGACGTTCGTTCATCTAGCACCAAGGGAACGGGTTGCAGGAGAAACTTTTACTCTGGTTTCTCAGTCTGTTTCCTAGTGCCGGTTTGAAGTTCCTGCAGTTTTCACTGTAAAACCGAGTTGGAGCTAGTACCTCCCCATATATATGTATGGAGTGGAGTTTGCAACTGAAAAGAAACTTTGTGTTCCCAACAAGCTAGGTGAAGGACGGCTTTCACACACACTTATCTCTCAGAACTGAGCATGTGGAGAGACGTTCGTTCATCTAGCACCAAGGGAACGGGTTGCAGGAGAAACTTTTACTCTGGTTTCTCAGTCTGTTTCCTAGTGCCGGTTTGAAGTTCCTGCAGTTTTCACTGTAAAACCGAGTTGGAGCTAGTACCTCCCCATATATATGTATGGAGTGGAGTTTGCAACTGAAAAGAAACTTTGTGTTCCCAACAAGCTAGGTGAAGGACGGCTTTCACACACACTTATCTCTCAGAACTGAGCATGTGGAGAGACGTTCGTTCATCTAGCACCAAGGGAACGGGTTGCAGGAGAAACTTTTACTCTGGTTTCTCAGTCTGTTTCCTAGTGCCGGTTTGAAGTTCCTGCAGTTTTCACTGTAAAACCGAGTTGGAGCTAGTACCTCCCCATATATATGTATGGAGTGGAGTTTGCAACTGAAAAGAAACTTTGTGTTCCCAACAAGCTAGGTGAAGGACGGCTTTCACACACACTTATCTCTCAGAACTGAGCATGTGGAGAGACGTTCGTTCATCTAGCACCAAGGGAACGGGTTGCAGGAGAAACTTTTACTCTGGTTTCTCAGTCTGTTTCCTAGTGCCGGTTTGAAGTTCCTGCAGTTTTCACTGTAAAACCGAGTTGGAGCTAGTACCTCCCCATATATATGTATGGAGTGGAGTTTGCAACTGAAAAGAAACTTTGTGTTCCCAACAAGCTAGGTGAAGGACGGCTTTCACACACACTTATCTCTCAGAACTGAGCATGTGGAGAGACGTTCGTTCATCTAGCACCAAGGGAACGGGTTGCAGGAGAAACTTTTACTCTGGTTTCTCAGTCTGTTTCCTAGTGCCGGTTTGAAGTTCCTGCAGTTTTCACTGTAAAACCGAGTTGGAGCTAGTACCTCCCCATATATATGTATGGAGTGGAGTTTGCAACTGAAAAGAAACTTTGTGTTCCCAACAAGCTAGGTGAAGGACGGCTTTCACACACACTTATCTCTCAGAACTGAGCATGTGGAGAGACGTTCGTTCATCTAGCACCAAGGGAACGGGTTGCAGGAGAAACTTTTACTCTGGTTTCTCAGTCTGTTTCCTAGTGCCGGTTTGAAGTTCCTGCAGTTTTCACTGTAAAACCGAGTTGGAGCTAGTACCTCCCCATATATATGTATGGAGTGGAGTTTGCAACTGAAAAGAAACTTTGTGTTCCCAACAAGCTAGGTGAAGGACGGCTTTCACACACACTTATCTCTCAGAACTGAGCATGTGGAGAGACGTTCGTTCATCTAGCACCAAGGGAACGGGTTGCAGGAGAAACTTTTACTCTGGTTTCTCAGTCTGTTTCCTAGTGCCGGTTTGAAGTTCCTGCAGTTTTCACTGTAAAACCGAGTTGGAGCTAGTACCTCCCCATATATATGTATGGAGTGGAGTTTGCAACTGAAAAGAAACTTTGTGTTCCCAACAAGCTAGGTGAAGGACGGCTTTCACACACACTTATCTCTCAGAACTGAGCATGTGGAGAGACGTTCGTTCATCTAGCACCAAGGGAACGGGTTGCAGGAGAAACTTTTACTCTGGTTTCTCAGTCTGTTTCCTAGTGCCGGTTTGAAGTTCCTGCAGTTTTCACTGTAAAACCGAGTTGGAGCTAGTACCTCCCCATATATATGTATGGAGTGGAGTTTGCAACTGAAAAGAAACTTTGTGTTCCCAACAAGCTAGGTGAAGGACGGCTTTCACACACACTTATCTCTCAGAACTGAGCATGTGGAGAGACGTTCGTTCATCTAGCACCAAGGGAACGGGTTGCAGGAGAAACTTTTACTCTGGTTTCTCAGTCTGTTTCCTAGTGCCGGTTTGAAGTTCCTGCAGTTTTCACTGTAAAACCGAGTTGGAGCTAGTACCTCCCCATATATATGTATGGAGTGGAGTTTGCAACTGAAAAGAAACTTTGTGTTCCCAACAAGCTAGGTGAAGGACGGCTTTCACACACACTTATCTCTCAGAACTGAGCATGTGGAGAGACGTTCGTTCATCTAGCACCAAGGGAACGGGTTGCAGGAGAAACTTTTACTCTGGTTTCTCAGTCTGTTTCCTAGTGCCGGTTTGAAGTTCCTGCAGTTTTCACTGTAAAACCGAGTTGGAGCTAGTACCTCCCCATATATATGTATGGAGTGGAGTTTGCAACTGAAAAGAAACTTTGTGTTCCCAACAAGCTAGGTGAAGGACGGCTTTCACACACACTTATCTCTCAGAACTGAGCATGTGGAGAGACGTTCGTTCATCTAGCACCAAGGGAACGGGTTGCAGGAGAAACTTTTACTCTGGTTTCTCAGTCTGTTTCCTAGTGCCGGTTTGAAGTTCCTGCAGTTTTCACTGTAAAACCGAGTTGGAGCTAGTACCTCCCCATATATATGTATGGAGTGGAGTTTGCAACTGAAAAGAAACTTTGTGTTCCCAACAAGCTAGGTGAAGGACGGCTTTCACACACACTTATCTCTCAGAACTGAGCATGTGGAGAGACGTTCGTTCATCTAGCACCAAGGGAACGGGTTGCAGGAGAAACTTTTACTCTGGTTTCTCAGTCTGTTTCCTAGTGCCGGTTTGAAGTTCCTGCAGTTTTCACTGTAAAACCGAGTTGGAGCTAGTACCTCCCCATATATATGTATGGAGTGGAGTTTGCAACTGAAAAGAAACTTTGTGTTCCCAACAAGCTAGGTGAAGGACGGCTTTCACACACACTTATCTCTCAGAACTGAGCATGTGGAGAGACGTTCGTTCATCTAGCACAAAGGGAACGGGTTGCAGGAGAAACTTTTACTCTGGTTTCTCAGTCTGTTTCCTAGTGCCGGTTTGAAGTTCCTGCAGTTTTCACTGTAAAACCGAGTTGGAGCTAGTACCTCCCCATATATATGTATGGAGTGGAGTTTGCAACTGAAAAGAAACTTTGTGTTCCCAACAAGCTAGGTGAAGGACGGCTTTCACACACACTTATCTCTCAGAACTGAGCATGTGGAGAGACGTTCGTTCATCTAGCACCAAGGGAACGGGTTGCAGGAGAAACTTTTACTCTGGTTTCTCAGTCTGTTTCCTAGTGCCGGTTTGAAGTTCCTGCAGTTTTCACTGTAAAACCGAGTTGGAGCTAGTACCTCCCCATATATATGTATGGAGTGGAGTTTGCAACTGAAAAGAAACTTTGTGTTCCCAACAAGCTAGGTGAAGGACGGCTTTCACACACACTTATCTCTCAGAACTGAGCATGTGGAGAGACGTTCGTTCATCTAGCACCAAGGGAACGGGTTGCAGGAGAAACTTTTACTCTGGTTTCTCAGTCTGTTTCCTAGTGCCGGTTTGAAGTTCCTGCAGTTTTCACTGTAAAACCGAGTTGGAGCTAGTACCTCCCCATATATATGTATGGAGTGGAGTTTGCAACTGAAAAGAAACTTTGTGTTCCCAACAAGCTAGGTGAAGGACGGCTTTCACACACACTTATCTCTCAGAACTGAGCATGTGGAGAGACGTTCGTTCATCTAGCACCAAGGGAACGGGTTGCAGGAGAAACTTTTACTCTGGTTTCTCAGTCTGTTTCCTAGTGCCGGTTTGAAGTTCCTGCAGTTTTCACTGTAAAACCGAGTTGGAGCTAGTACCTCCCCATATATATGTATGGAGTGGAGTTTGCAACTGAAAAGAAACTTTGTGTTCCCAACAAGCTAGGTGAAGGACGGCTTTCACACACACTTATCTCTCAGAACTGAGCATGTGGAGAGACGTTCGTTCATCTAGCACAAAGGGAACGGGTTGCAGGAGAAACTTTTACTCTGGTTTCTCAGTCTGTTTCCTAGTGCCGGTTTGAAGTTCCTGCAGTTTTCACTGTAAAACCGAGTTGGAGCTAGTACCTCCCCATATATATGTATGGAGTGGAGTTTGCAACTGAAAAGAAACTTTGTGTTCCCAACAAGCTAGGTGAAGGACGGCTTTCACACACACTTATCTCTCAGAACTGAGCATGTGGAGAGACGTTCGTTCATCTAGCACCAAGGGAACGGGTTGCAGGAGAAACTTTTACTCTGGTTTCTCAGTCTGTTTCCTAGTGCCGGTTTGAAGTTCCTGCAGTTTTCACTGTAAAACCGAGTTGGAGCTAGTACCTCCCCATATATATGTATGGAGTGGAGTTTGCAACTGAAAAGAAACTTTGTGTTCCCAACAAGCTAGGTGAAGGACGGCTTTCACACACACTTATCTCTCAGAACTGAGCATGTGGAGAGACGTTCGTTCATCTAGCACAAAGGGAACGGGTTGCAGGAGAAACTTTTACTCTGGTTTCTCAGTCTGTTTCCTAGTGCCGGTTTGAAGTTCCTGCAGTTTTCACTGTAAAACCGAGTTGGAGCTAGTACCTCCCCATATATATGTATGGAGTGGAGTTTGCAACTGAAAAGAAACTTTGTGTTCCCAACAAGCTAGGTGAAGGACGGCTTTCACACACACTTATCTCTCAGAACTGAGCATGTGGAGAGACGTTCGTTCATCTAGCACCAAGGGAACGGGTTGCAGGAGAAACTTTTACTCTGGTTTCTCAGTCTGTTTCCTAGTGCCGGTTTGAAGTTCCTGCAGTTTTCACTGTAAAACCGAGTTGGAGCTAGTACCTCCCCATATATATGTATGGAGTGGAGTTTGCAACTGAAAAGAAACTTTGTGTTCCCAACAAGCTAGGTGAAGGACGGCTTTCACACACACTTATCTCTCAGAACTGAGCATGTGGAGAGACGTTCGTTCATCTAGCACAAAGGGAACGGGTTGCAGGAGAAACTTTTACTCTGGTTTCTCAGTCTGTTTCCTAGTGCCGGTTTGAAGTTCCTGCAGTTTTCACTGTAAAACCGAGTTGGAGCTAGTACCTCCCCATATATATGTATGGAGTGGAGTTTGCAACTGAAAAGAAACTTTGTGTTCCCAACAAGCTAGGTGAAGGACGGCTTTCACACACACTTATCTCTCAGAACTGAGCATGTGGAGAGACGTTCGTTCATCTAGCACCAAGGGAACGGGTTGCAGGAGAAACTTTTACTCTGGTTTCTCAGTCTGTTTCCTAGTGCCGGTTTGAAGTTCCTGCAGTTTTCACTGTAAAACCGAGTTGGAGCTAGTACCTCCCCATATATATGTATGGAGTGGAGTTTGCAACTGAAAAGAAACTTTGTGTTCCCAACAAGCTAGGTGAAGGACGGCTTTCACACACACTTATCTCTCAGAACTGAGCATGTGGAGAGACGTTCGTTCATCTAGCACCAAGGGAACGGGTTGCAGGAGAAACTTTTACTCTGGTTTCTCAGTCTGTTTCCTAGTGCCGGTTTGAAGTTCCTGCAGTTTTCACTGTAAAACCGAGTTGGAGCTAGTACCTCCCCATATATATGTATGGAGTGGAGTTTGCAACTGAAAAGAAACTTTGTGTTCCCAACAAGCTAGGTGAAGGACGGCTTTCACACACACTTATCTCTCAGAACTGAGCATGTGGAGAGACGTTCGTTCATCTAGCACAAAGGGAACGGGTTGCAGGAGAAACTTTTACTCTGGTTTCTCAGTCTGTTTCCTAGTGCCGGTTTGAAGTTCCTGCAGTTTTCACTGTAAAACCGAGTTGGAGCTAGTACCTCCCCATATATATGTATGGAGTGGAGTTTGCAACTGAAAAGAAACTTTGTGTTCCCAACAAGCTAGGTGAAGGACGGCTTTCACACACACTTATCTCTCAGAACTGAGCATGTGGAGAGACGTTCGTTCATCTAGCACAAAGGGAACGGGTTGCAGGAGAAACTTTTACTCTGGTTTCTCAGTCTGTTTCCTAGTGCCGGTTTGAAGTTCCTGCAGTTTTCACTGTAAAACCGAGTTGGAGCTAGTACCTCCCCATATATATGTATGGAGTGGAGTTTGCAACTGAAAAGAAACTTTGTGTTCCCAACAAGCTAGGTGAAGGACGGCTTTCACACACACTTATCTCTCAGAACTGAGCATGTGGAGAGACGTTCGTTCATCTAGCACCAAGGGAACGGGTTGCAGGAGAAACTTTTACTCTGGTTTCTCAGTCTGTTTCCTAGTGCCGGTTTGAAGTTCCTGCAGTTTTCACTGTAAAACCGAGTTGGAGCTAGTACCTCCCCATATATATGTATGGAGTGGAGTTTGCAACTGAAAAGAAACTTTGTGTTCCCAACAAGCTAGGTGAAGGACGGCTTTCACACACACTTATCTCTCAGAACTGAGCATGTGGAGAGACGTTCGTTCATCTAGCACAAAGGGAACGGGTTGCAGGAGAAACTTTTACTCTGGTTTCTCAGTCTGTTTCCTAGTGCCGGTTTGAAGTTCCTGCAGTTTTCACTGTAAAACCGAGTTGGAGCTAGTACCTCCCCATATATATGTATGGAGTGGAGTTTGCAACTGAAAAGAAACTTTGTGTTCCCAACAAGCTAGGTGAAGGACGGCTTTCACACACACTTATCTCTCAGAACTGAGCATGTGGAGAGACGTTCGTTCATCTAGCACCAAGGGAACGGGTTGCAGGAGAAACTTTTACTCTGGTTTCTCAGTCTGTTTCCTAGTGCCGGTTTGAAGTTCCTGCAGTTTTCACTGTAAAACCGAGTTGGAGCTAGTACCTCCCCATATATATGTATGGAGTGGAGTTTGCAACTGAAAAGAAACTTTGTGTTCCCAACAAGCTAGGTGAAGGACGGCTTTCACACACACTTATCTCTCAGAACTGAGCATGTGGAGAGACGTTCGTTCATCTAGCACCAAGGGAACGGGTTGCAGGAGAAACTTTTACTCTGGTTTCTCAGTCTGTTTCCTAGTGCCGGTTTGAAGTTCCTGCAGTTTTCACTGTAAAACCGAGTTGGAGCTAGTACCTCCCCATATATATGTATGGAGTGGAGTTTGCAACTGAAAAGAAACTTTGTGTTCCCAACAAGCTAGGTGAAGGACGGCTTTCACACACACTTATCTCTCAGAACTGAGCATGTGGAGAGACGTTCGTTCATCTAGCACCAAGGGAACGGGTTGCAGGAGAAACTTTTACTCTGGTTTCTCAGTCTGTTTCCTAGTGCCGGTTTGAAGTTCCTGCAGTTTTCACTGTAAACCGAGTTGGAGCTAGTACCTCCCCATATATATGTATGGAGTGGAGTTTGCAACTTGAAAAGAAACTTTGTGTTCCCAACAAGCTAGGTGAAGGACGGCTTTCACACACACTTATCTCTCAGAACTGAGCATGTGGAGAGACGTTCGTTCATCTAGCACCAAGGGAACGGGTTGCAGGAGAAACTTTTACTCTGGTTTCTCAGTCTGTTTTCCTAGTGCCGGTTTGAAGTTCCTGCAGTTTTCACTGTAAAACCGAGTTGGAGCTAGTACCTCCCCATATATATGTATGGAGTGGAGTTTGCAACTGAAAGAAACTTTGTGTTCCCAACAAGCTAGGTGAAGGACGGCTTTCACACACACTTATCTCTCAGAACTGAGCATGTGGAGAGACGTTCGTTCATCTAGCACAAAGGGAACGGGTTTGCAGGAGAAT
>NW_022588193.1:0-20587 GCF_009834535.1 Camelus ferus | reverse complement strand
TTCAGTTGCAAACTCCACTCCATACTATATATGGTGAGGATCTTACTCCAACTCAGTTTTCAAGTGAAAACTGCAGGAACATCAAACCGGCACTAGGAAGAGACTGAGAACCCAGAGTAAAAGTTTCCCCTGCAAACCTTTCCCTTGGTGCTAGTTGAACGAACGTCTCTTCACATGCTCAGTTCTGAGAGATATGTGTGTGAAAGCTGATCTTCAACTAGCTTGTTGCGAACACAAAGTTTCTTTTCAGTTACAAACTACACTCCATACATATATATGGGGAGGTACTAGCTCCAACTCGGTTTTACAGTGAAAACTGCAGGAACTTCAAACCGGCACTAAGAAACATACTGAGAAACCAGAGTAAATATTTCGCTTTCAACCCTTTCCCTTGGTGCTAGGTGAACGAACGTCTCTCCACATGCTCAGTTCTGAGAGGGAAGTGTGTGTGAAAGCCGTCCTTCACCTAGAATGTTGGAAACACAAAGTTACTTTTCAGTTGCAAACTCCACTCCACACATATATATGGGGAGGTACTATCACCAACTCGGTTTTACAGTGAAAACTGCAGGAAATGCAAACCGAAACTAGGAAACAGTCTGAGAATCCAAAGTAAAAGTTTCCCCAGCAACCATTTCCCTTGGTGCTAGGTGAACGAACGTCTCTCCATATGCTCAGATTTTAGAGATAAGTGAGTGTAAGCCGTCCTTCACCTAGCTTGTTGGGAACACAATGTTTATTTTCAGTTGCAATCTCCACTCCATATATATATATGGGGAGATAATAGCTTAAACTCGGTTTTACAGTGAAAACTGCAGGAACTTCAAACCGGCTCTAAGAAACAGACTGAGATGCCAAGGTAAAAGTTTCTCCTGCAATCCGTTCCCTTGGTGTTAGGTGAACGAAAGTCTCTCCACATGCTCAGTTCTGAGAGATAAGTGTGTGTGAAAGCTGTCCTTCACCTAGCTTGTTGGGAACACAAAGGTTCTTTTCCAGTTGCAAATTCCACTCCATACATATATATGGGGAGGGTACTAGCTCCAACTCGGTTTTACAGTGAAAATTGCAGGAAATTCAAACCGGCACTAGGAAACAGACTCAGAAACCAGAGAAAAATTTCTCCTGTAACCCGTTCCCTTGGTGCTTGATGAACGAACGTCTCTCCACATGCTCAGTTCTGAGAGATATATGTGTGAAAGCCATCCTTCAACTAGCTTGTTGGGAACACAAGGATTCTTTTCAGTTGAAAATTCCTCTCCATACATATATATGGGGAGGTACTTAATCCAACTCGTTTTTCCAGGGAAATCTGCAGGAACTTCAAACCGGCACTAGGAAATAGACTGAGAACCCAGAGTAAAAGTTTCTCCTGCAACCCGTTCCCTTGGTGCTAGATGAAAGAACGTCTCTCCACATGCTCAGTTCTGAGAGATATGTGTGTGATAGTCGTCCTTCATTTAGCTTGTAGGGAACACAAAGTTTCTTTTCAGTTGCAAACTCCACTCCATACATATATATGGGGAGGTACTATCTCCAACCCGGTTTTAAAGTGAAAACTGCAGGAAATTCACCGGCACTAGGAAACATACTGAGAAACCAGAGTAATAGTTTTTCCTGCATCCCTTTCCCGTGGTGCTAGGTGAACCAACGTCTCTCCACATGCTCAGTTCTGAGAGATAATTGTGTTGAAAGCTGTCTTTCACCTAGCTTGTTGGGAACATAACGTTTCTTTTCAGTTGCAAATTCCACTCTATATATTTATAGGGGAGGTACTAGCTCCAACTCGGTTTTACAGTGAAAACTGCAGGAAATTCAAACCGACACTAAGAACAGACTGAGAAACAAGAGTAAATATTTCCTCAGCAACACTTTCCCTTGGTGCTAGGTGAACGAACGTCTCTCCACATGCTCAGTTCTGAGAGAGAAGTGTGTTTGAATGCCGTTCTTCACCTAGAATATTGGAAACACAAAGTTACTTTTCAGTTGCAAACTCCACTCCACACATATATATGGGGAGGTACTATCACCAACTCGGTTTTACAGTGAAAACTGCAGCAACTGCAAACCGGAACTAGGAAAAAGACTGAGAATCCAGAGTAAAGTTTCTCCTGCAACCCTTTCCCTTGGTGCTAGGTGAACGAACGTCTCTCCACATGCTCTGTTCTGAGAGATAAGTTGTGTTGAAAGCCGTCCTTCACCTAGCTTGTTGGGAACATAAAGTTTCTTTTCAGTAGCAAACTCCACTCTATACATTTATAGGAGGGGTACTAGCACCAACTCGGTTTTACAGTGAAAACTGCAGGAAATTCAAACCGGCACTAGGAAACAGACTGAGATACAAGAGTAAATATTTCCTCTGCAACACTTTCCCTTGGTGCTAGGTGAACGAACGTCTCTCCATATGCTCAGATTTTAGAGATAAGTGAGTGTAAGCCGTCCTTCACCTAGCTTGTTGGGAACACAATGTTTATTTTCAGTTGCAATCTCCACTCCATACATATATATGTGGAGATAATAGCTAAAACTCGGTTTTACAGTGAAAACTGCAGGAACTTCAAACCGGATCTAAGAATCAGAATGAAATACCAGAGTAAAAGTTTCTCCTGCAACCCGTTCCGTTGGTGCTAGGTGAACAAACGTCTCTCCACATGCTCAGTTCTGAGAGATATGTGTGTGTGAAAGCCGTCCTTCAACTAGATTGTTGGGAACACAATGCTTATTATCAGTTGCAAACTCCACTCCATGCATATATATGGGGAGGTACAAGATACAAACCTTTTTTACATTGAAAACTCCAGGAACTTCAAACCGGCACTAAGAATCTTACTGAGAAACCAGAGTAAAAATTTTCCCTGCAACCCGTTCCCTTGGTGCTCGGTGAACCAACGTCTCTCCACATGCTCAGTTCTGAGAGATAATTGTGTGTGAAAGCCGTCCTTCACATAGCTTGTTGGGAACACAAAGTTTCTTTTCAGTTGCAAATTCCACTCCATACATATATATGGGGAGGTTCTTACTCCAACTCAGTTTTCAAGTGAAAACTGCAGGAACTTCAAACCGGCACTAGGAAAGAGACTGAGAACCCAGAGTAAAAGTTTCCCCTGCAAACCGTTCCCTTGGTGCTAGTTGAACGAACGTCTCTTCACATGCTCAGTTCTGAGAGATATGTGTGTGAAAGCCGTCCTTCACATAGCTTGTTGGGAACACAAAGTTTCTTTTAGGTTACAAACTACACTCCATACATATATATGGGGAGGTACTAGCTCCAACTCGGTATTACAGTGAAAATTGCAGGAACTTCAAACCGGCACTAAGAAACATACTGAGAAACCAGAGTAAATGTTTCTCTTGCAACCCGTTCCCTTGGTGCTAGGTGAACGAACGTCTCTCCACATGCTCAGTTCTGAGAGGGAAGTGTGTGTGAAAGCCGTCCTTCACCTAGAATGTTGGAAACACAAAGTTACTTTTCAGTTGCAAACTCCAATCCACACATATATATGGGGAGGTACTATCACCAACTCGGTTTTACAGTGAAACTGCAGGAAATGCAAACCGGAACTAGGAAACAGTCTGAGAATCCAAAGTAAAAGTTTCTCCAGCAACCCTTTCCCTTGGTGCTAGGTGAACGAACGTCTCTCCATATGCTCAGATTTTAGAGATAAGTGAGTGTAAGCCGTCCTTCACCTTGCTTGTTTGGAACACAATGTTTATTTTCAGTTGCAATCTCCACTCCATATATATATATGGGGAGATAATAGCTAAAACTCGGTTTTACAGTGAAAACTGCAGGAACTTCAAACCGGCTCTAAGAAACAGACTGAGATGCCAAGGTAAAAGTTTCTCATGCAATCCGTTCCCTTGGTGCTAGGTGAACGAACGTCTCTCCACATGCTCAGTTCTGAGAGATAAGTGTGTGTGAAAGCTGTCCTTCACCTGGCTTGTTTGGAACACAAAGTTTCTTTCCAGTTGCATATTCCACTCCATACATATATATGGGGAGGTACTAGCTCCAACTCGGTTTTACAGTGAAGATTGCAGGAAATTCAATCCGGCACTAGGAAACAGACTCAGAAACCAGAGAAAAATTTCTCCTGTAACCCGTTCCCTTGGTGCTTGATGAACGAACGTCTCTCCACATGCTCAGTTCTGAGAGATATGTGTGTGAAAGCCGTCCTTCATTTAGCTTGTAGGGAACACAAAGTTTCTTTTCAGTTGCAAACTCCACTCAATACTTATATATGGGGAGGTACTAGCTCCAACCTGGTTTTTAAAGTGAAAACTGCAGGAAATTCACCGGCACTAGGAAACATACTGAGAAACCAGAGTAATAGTGTTTCCTGCATCCCGTTCCCGTGGTGCTAGGTGAACCAACGTCTCTCCACATGCTCAGTTCTGAGAGATAAGTGTGTGTGAAAGCCGTCATTCACCTAGCTTGTTGGGAACACAAAGTTTCTTTTCAGTTGCAAACTCCACTCCATACATATATATGGGGAGGTTCTTACTTCAACTCGGTTTTACAGTGAAAACTGCAGGAACTTCAAACCGGAACTAGGAAACAGACTGAGAAACCAGAGTAAAAGTTTCTCCTGCAACCCTTTCCCTTGGTGCTAGGTGAACGAACGTCTCTCCACATGCACAGTTCTGAGAGATAACTGTGTTTAAAGCCGTCTTTCACCTAGCTTGTTGGGAACATAAAGTTTCTTTTCAGTTGCAAACTCCACTCTATACATTTATAGGGGATGTACTAGCTCCAACTCGGTTTTAAGGTGAAAACTGCAGGAAATTAAAACCGGCACTAGGAAACAGACTGAGATACATGAGTAAATGTTTCCTCTGCAACACTTTCCCTTGGTGCTAGGTGAACGAACGTCTCTCCACATGCTCAGATTTTAGAGATAAGTGTGTGTAAGCC
The DNA here is from genome assembly GCF_009834535.1 of Camelus ferus. Lineage (NCBI taxonomy): Eukaryota > Metazoa > Chordata > Mammalia > Artiodactyla > Camelidae > Camelus > Camelus ferus. Next base: position 15,675 of record NW_022588193.1, on the reverse strand, counting down.
GTCCTTCACTTAGCTTGTTGGGAACACAATGTTTATTTTCAGTTGCAAACTCCACTCCATACATATATAGGGGGAGGTACTAGCTCCAACTCGGTTTTACAGTGAGAACTGCAGGAAATACAAACCGGCACTAGGAAACAGACTGATAAACCAGAGTAAAAGTTTGACCTGCAAAACGTTCCCTTGGTGCTAGGTGAACCAACGACTCTCCACATGCTCAGTTCTGAGAGATAAGTGTGTGTGAAGCCGTCCTTCACTTAGCTTGTTGGGAACACAATGTTTATTTTAAGTTGCAAATTCCACTCCATACATATATATGGGGAAATAATAGCTAAAACTCGGTTTTACAGGGAAAACTGCAGGAACTTCATACCGGCACTAGGAACAGACTGAGATACCAGAGTAAAATTTTCTCCTGCAACCCGTTTCCTTGGTGCTAGATGAACAAACGTCTCTCCACATGCTCATTTCTGAGAGATAAGTGTGTGTGAAAGCCGTCCTTCACCTAGCTTATTGGGAACACAAGGATTCTTTTCAATTGCAGACTCCAATCCTTACATATATATGGGGAAGTACTAGCTCCAACTCGGTTTTACAGTGAAAACTGCAGGAAATTCAAACCGGCACTAGGAAAAAAACTGAGAATCCAGAGTAAAAATTTCACCTGCAACCCTTTCCCTTGGTGCTAGGTGAACGATCGTCTCACCACATGCTCAGTTCTGAGAGATAAGTGTGTGTGAAAGCCGTACTTAAAATAGAATGTTGGGAACACAAAGTTTCTTTTCAGTTGCAAACTCCACTCCACACATATATATGGGGAGGTACTATCACCCACACTGTTTTACAGTGAAACTTGCAGGAACTTCAAACTGGCACTAGGAAACAGACTGAGAAACCAGATTAAAAGTTTCCCCTGCAACACGTTCCCTTGGTGCTAGGTGAACGAACGTCTCTCCACATGCTCAGTTCTGAGAGATAAGTGTGTGTGAAAGCCGTACTTCAACTAGATTGTTGGAAACCTAAAGTTTCTTTTCAGTTGCCAAATCCACTCCATACATATATATGGGGAGGTACCAGCTCCAAATCGGTTTTACAGTGAAAACTGCAGGAAATTCAAACCTGCACTAGTAAACAGACTGTGATACAAGAGTAAATGTTTCCTCTGCAACCCTTTCCCTTGGTGCTAGGTGAAGAAACGTCTCCCAAATGCTCAGTTTTGAGAGATAAGTGTGTGTAAACCGTCTTTCACATAGCTTGTTGGAACACAATGTTTCTTTTCAGTTGCAAACTCCACTCCATACATATATAGGGGGAGGTACTAGCTCCAACTCGGTTTGACAGTGAGATCTGCAGGAAATTCAAACCGGCACTAGGAAACAGACTGAGAACCCAGAGTAAAAGTTTGACCTGCTACCCGTTCCCTTGGAGCTAGGTGAACGAACGACTCTCCACATGCTCAGTTCTGAGAGAGATGTGTGTGTTAAGAAGTACTTCACTTAGCTTGTTGGGAACACAATGTTTATTTTCAGTTGCAAATTCCACTCTATATATATATATTGGGAGATAATAGCTAAAACTCTGTTTTACAGTGAAAACTGCAGGAACTTCAAACCGGCTCTAAGAAACAGAATGAGATGCCAGAGTAAAAGTTTCTCCTGCAACAAATTCCCGTGGTGCTAGGTGAACGAAAGTCTCTCCACCTGCTCAGTTCTGAGAGATAAGTGTGTGTGAAAGCTGTCCTTCACCTAGCTTGTTGGGAACACAAAGTTTCTTTTCAGTTGCAAACTCCACTCCATACATATATATGGGGAGGTACTAGCTCCAACTCGGTTTTACAGTGACAACTGCAGGAACTTCAAACCGGCACAAGGAAACAGACTCACAAACCAGAGTAAAAGTTTTCCCTGTAACCCATTCCCTTGGTGCTAGGTGAACGAACGTCTCTCCACATGCTCAGTTCTGAGAGTTTTGTGTGTGTAAGACGTCCTTCAACTAGCTTGTTGGGAACAAAAATTCCTTTTCGGTTTCAAACTACACTCCATAAATATATATGGGGAGGTACTTACTCCAACTCGGTTTTCCAGTCAAAACTGCATGAATTTCAAACAGGAAATAGGTAAGAGTCTGAGAACCCAGAGTAAAAGTTCCTCCTGCAAGCCGTTCCCATGGTGCTAGTTTAATGAACGTCTCTCCACATGCTCAGTTCTGAGAGATATGTGTGTGAAAGCCGTCCTTCACCAACCTTGTTGGGAACACAATTTTCTTTTCAGTTGCAAACCCCACTCCATACAAATATATGGGGAGGTACTAGCTCCAACTCGGTTTTACAGAGAAAACTGCAGGTACTTCAAACCGGCACTAGGAAACAGACTGAGATACCAGAGTAAAATTTTCTCCTGCAACCCGTTCCCTTGGTGCTAGAAGAACGAACGTCTCTCCACATGCTCAGTTCTGAGAGATAAGTGTGTGTGAAAGCCGTACTTAACCTAGAATTTTGGGAACACAAAGTTTCTTTTCAGTTGCAAACTCCAATCCACACATATATATGGGGAGGTACTATCACCCACGCTGTTTTACGGTGAAACTTGCAGGAACTTCAAACCGGCACTAGGAAACAGACTGAGAAACCAGATTAAAAGTTTGACCTGCAACCCGTTCCCTTGGTGCTAGGTGAACTAACGTCTCTCCACATGCTCAGTTCTGAGAGATAATTGTGTGTGAAAGCCGTCCTTCACCTAGCTTGTTGAGAACACAAAGTTTCTTTTCAGTTGCAAACTCCAATCCATACAAATATATGGGTAGGTACTAGCTCCAACTCGGTTTTACAGTGAAAACTGCAGGAAATTCAAACCGGCACTAGGAAATAGAATGAGAAATCAGTGTAAAAGTTTATCCTGCATACAGTTCCCTTGGTGCTAGATGAAGGAAAGTCTCTCCACATGCTCAGTTCTGAGAGAAAAGTGTGTTGATAGCCGTCCTTCACCTAGCTTGTTGGGAACATTAAGTTTCTTTTAAGTTGCAAATTCTACTCCATACATATATAGGGGAGGTACTAGCTCCAACTCGGCTTTACAGTGAAAACTGCAGGAAATTCAAACCGACACTAGGAAACAGACTCAGATACAAGAGTAAATGTTTCCCCTGCAAACCGTTCGCTTGTTGCTCGGTGAACCAAAGTCTATCCTCATGCTCAGTTCTGAGAGATAAGTTTGTGTGAAAGCTGTACTTCACCTAGCTTGTTGAGAACACAAAGTTTCTTTTCAGTTGCAAACTCCACTCCATAAATATATAGGGGGAGGTACTAGCTCCAACTCGGTTTTCTAGTGAAAACTGCATGAACTACAAACCGGCAGTAGGAAACAGACTGAGAACCCAGTGTAAAAGTTCCCCCTGCAACCCGTTCTTTGGTTCTAGTTCAATGAACGTCTCTCCACATGCTCAGTTCTGTGAGATATGTGTGTGAAAGCCGTTCTTCACCTAGAATGTTGGGAACAAAATGTCTCTATTCAGTTGCAAATTCCACTTCATATATATATAGGGAGATTACTAGCTCCAACTCGGTTTTACAGTGAAAACTGCAGGAACTTCAAACCGGCACTAGGAAGCAGACTGAGATACCAGAGTAAAAGTTTCTCCTGCAAAACGTTCCCTTTGTGCTAGGTGAACCAACGTCTCTCCACTTGCTCACTTCTGAGAGATAAGTGTGGGTAAAAGACGTCCTTCACCTAGAATCTTGGGAACACAAAGTTTCTTTTCAGTTGCCAACTCCACTCCATACATATATATGGGAGGTACTAGCACCAAATCGGTTTTACAGTGAAATCTGCAGGAAATTCAAACAGGCACTAGGAAAAAGACTGAGAAACCAGATTAAAGTTTCTCCTGCAACCCTTTCCCTTGGTGCTAGTTGAACAAACGTCTCCCCAAATGATCAGTTCTGAGAGATAATTGTGTGTGAAAGCCATACTTCACCTAGCTTGTTGGGAACACAAAGTTTCTTTTCAGTTGCAAACTCCACTCCATACATATATATGGGGAGGTACTAGCTCCAACTCGCTTTTACAGTGAAAACTGCAGGAACTTTAAACCGGAACTAGGAAACATACTGAGAAAACAGTGTAAAAGTTTCTCCTGCAACCCGTCCCTTGGTGCTAGGTGAAAGAACGTCTCTCCAGATGCTCAGTTCTGAGAGATAAGTGTGAGTGAAAGCCGTCCTTCACCTAGAATGTTGGGAAATCAAAGTTAATTTTCTGTTGCAAACTCCACTCCACACATATATATAGGGAGGTACAATCACCACCTCGGTTTTAAAGTGAAATTTGCAGGAACATCAAACCGGCACTAGGAAACAGACTGAGAAAACAGAGAAAAATTTTCTCCTGGAACCCTTTCACTTGGTGCTAGGTGAACGAACGTCTCTCCACATGATCAGTTCTGAGAGATAAGTTTGTGTGAAAGCCGTCCTTCACCTAGTTTGTTGGGAACACAAAGTTTCTTTTCATTTGCAAACTCCATTCCATACATATATATGGGGAGGTACTAGCTTCAACTCGGTTTTACAGTGAAAACTAAAGGAACCTCAAACCGGCACTATGAAACAGACTGAGAACCCTGTGTAAAAGTTCCCCCTGCAACCACTTCCCTTGGTGCTTGTTCAATGAATGTCTCTCCACATGCTCAGTTCTGTGAGATATGTGTGTGAAAGCCGTCCTTCACCTAGATTGTTGGGAACAAAAAGTCTCTATTCAGTTGCAAATTCCACTCAATATATATATAGGGGGAGTTACTAGCTCCAACTCGGTTTTACAGTGAAAACTGCAGGAACTTCAAACCGGCACTAGGAAACTGACTGAGATACCAGGGTAAAAGTTTCTCCTGCAACCCGTTCCCTTTGTGCTGGGTGAACCAACGTCTCTCCAAATGCTGAGTTCTGAGATATAAGTGTGGGTAAAAGACGTACTTCACCTAGAATCTTGGGAACACAAAGTTTCTTTTCAGTTGCCAACTCCACTCCATACAAATATATGGGGAGGTACTAGCACCAACTCGTTTTTACAGTGAAAACTGCAGGAACTTCAAACAGGCACTAGTAAACAGACTGAGAAACCAGAGTAAATGTTTCTCCTGCAACCCGTTCCCTTGGTGCTAGGTGAACGAATGTCTCTCCACATGCTCAGTTCTGAGAGATATGTGTGTGTGAAAGCCGTCCTTCAACTAGATTGTTGGGAACACAATGCTTATTATAAGTCTCAAACTCCAATCCATGCATATATATGGGGAGGTACTTGATCCAAATCGGTTTTACATTGAAAACTCCAGGAAATTCAAACAGGCACTAAGAAACATACTGAGAAACCAGAGTAAAAGTTATTCCTGCAACCCGTTCACTTGGTGCTAGGTGAACCAACGTCTCTCCACGTGCTCAGTTCTGAGAGATATGTGTGTGTGAAAGCCGATCTTCACCGAGCTTGTTGGGAACACAAACTTTATTTTCAGTTGCATACTCCACTCCATAAAAATATATGGGGAGGTTTTTACTCCAAATCAGTTTTCAAGTGAAAACTGCAGGAACTTCAAACCGGCACTAAGAAACATACTGAGAAACCAGAGTAAATGTTTCTCCTGCAACCCGTTCCCTTATTGCTAGGTGAACGACCGTCTCTCCACATGCTAAGTTCTGAGAGAGAAGTGTGTGTGAAAGCCGTCCTTCACTTAGAATGTTGGGAAAACAAAGTTACTTTTCAATTGCAAACTCCACTCCACACAAATATATGGGGAGGTTCTATCACCAACTCGGTTTTTCAGTGAAAACTGCAGGAACTGCAAACCGGAACTAGGAAACAGACTGAGAAACCAGAGTAAAAGTTTCTCCTGCAACCCTTTCCCTTGGTGCTAGGTGAACGAACGTCTCTCCACATGCTCAGTTCTGAGAGATAACTGTGTTTAAAGCCGTCTTTCACCTAGCTTGTTGGGAACATAAAGTTTCTTTTCAGTTGCAAACTCCACTCTATACATTTATAGGGGAGGTACTAGCTCCAACTCGGTTTTACAGTGAAAACTGCAGGAAATTCAAACCGGCACTAGGAAACAGACTGAGATACATGAGTAAATGTTTCCTCTGCAACACTTTCCCTTGGTGCTAGGTGAACGACCGTCTCTCCACATGCTCAGTTTTTAGAGATAAGTGTGTGTAAGCCGTCCTTCACTTAGCTTGTTGGGAACACAATGTTATTTTCAGTTTCAAACTCCACTCCATACATATATAGGGGGAGGTACTAGCTCCAACTCGGTTTTACAGTGAGAACTGCAGGAAATACAAACCGGCACTAGGAAACAGACTGAGAAACCAGAGTAAAAGTTTGACCTGCAAAACGTTCCCTTGGTGCTAGGTGAACGAACGACTCTCCACATGCTCAGTTCTGAGAGATAAGTGTGTGTGAAGCCGTCCTTCACTTAGCTTGTTGGGAACACAATGTTTATTTTAAGTTGCAAATTCCACTCCATACATATATATGGGGAAATAATAGCTAAAACTCGGTTTTACAGTGAAAACTGCAGGAACTTCAAACTGGCTCTAAGAAACAGACTGAGATACCAGAGTAAATGTTTATCCTGCAACCCGTAACCTTGGTGCTAGGTGAACGAACGTCTCTCCACATGCTCAGTTCTGAGAGATAAGTGTGTGTGAAAGCCGTCCTTCAACTAGATTTTTGGGAACACAATGCTTATTATCAGTTGCAAACTCCACTCCATGCATATATATGGGGAAGTACTAGATCCAAATCGGTTTTACATTGCAAACTCCAGGAACTTCAAACCGGCACTAAGAAACATACTGAGAAACCAGAGTAAAAGTTTTCCCTGCAACCCGTTCCCTTGGTGCTAGGTGAACCAACGTCTCTCCACATGCTCAGTTCTGAGAGATAAGTGTGTGTGAAAGCCGTCCTTCACCTAGGTTGTTGGGAACACAAAGTTTCTTTTCAGTTGCAAACTCCACTCCATACATATATATGGGGAGGTACTTACTCCAACTCACTTTTCAAGTGAAAACTGCAGGAACTTCAAACCGGCACTAGGAAAGAGACTGAGAACCCAGAGTAAAAGTTTCCCCTGAAAACCGATCCCTTGGTGCTAGTTGAACAAACGTCTCTTCACATGCTCAGTTCTGAGAGATATGTGTGTTAAAGCTGTCCTTCAACTAGCTTGTTGCGAACACAAATTTTCTTTTCAGTTACAAACTACACTCCATACATATATATGGGGAGGTACTAGCTCCAACTCGGTTTTACAGTGAAAACTGCAGGAACTTCAAACCGGCACTAAGAAACATACTGAGAAACCAGAGTAAATGTTTCTCTTGCAACCCGTTCCCTTGGTGCTAGGTGAACGAACGTCTCTCCACATGCTCAGTTCTGAGAGAGAAGTGTGTGAGAAAGCCGTCCTTCAACTAGAATGTTGGAAACACAAAGTTACTATTCAGTTGCAAACTCCACTCCACACATATATATGGGGAGGTACTATCACCAACTCGGTTTTACAGGGAAAACTGCAGGAACTGCAAACCGGAACTAGGAAACAGACTGAGAATCCAGAGTAAAAGTTTCTCCAGCAACCATTTCCCTTGGTGCTAGGTGAACGAACGTCTCTCCACATGCTCAGTTCTGAGAGATAAGTGTGTTGAAAGCCGTCCTTTCCATAGCTTGTTGGGAACATAAAGTTTCTATTCAGTTGCAAACTCCACTCTATACATCTATAGGGGGGGTACTAGCTCCAACTCGGTTTTACAGTGAAAACTGCAGGAAATTCAAACAGGCACTAGGAAACAGACTGAGATACAATAGTAAATATTTCCTCTGCAACACTTTCCCTTGGTGCTAGGTGAACGAACGTCTCTCCATATGCTCAGATTTTAGAGATAAGTGAGTGTAAGCCGTCCTTCACCTAGCTTGTTGGGAACACAATGTTTATTTTCAGTTGCAATCTCCACTCCATACATATATATGTGGAGATAATAGCTAAAACTCGGTTTTACAGTGAAAACTGCAGGAAATTCAAACCGGCTCTAAGAATCAGACTGAGATACCAGAGTAAAACTTTCTCCTACAACCCGTTCCGTTGGTGCTAGGTGAACGAACGTCTCTCCACATGCTCAGTTCTGAGAGATATGTGTGTGTGAAATCCGTCCTTCAACTAGATTGTTGGGAACACAATGCTTATTATCAGTTGCAAACTCCACTCCCTGCATATATATGGGGAGGTACTAGATCCAAATCGTTTTTACATTGAAAACTCCAGGAACTTCAAACCGGCACTAAGAAACATACTGAGAAACCAGAGTAAAAGTTTTCCCTGCAACCCGTTCCCTTGGTGCTAGGTGAACCAACGTCTCTCCACATGCTCAGTTCTGAGAGATAATTGTGTGTGAAAGCCGTCCTTCACCTAGCTTGTTGGGAACACAAAGTTTCTTTTCAGTTGCAAACTCCACTCCATACATATATATGGGGAGGTTCTTACTCCAAATCAGTTTTCAAGTGAAAACTGCAGGAACTTCAAACCGGCACTAGGAAAGAGTCTGAGAACCCAGAGTAAAAGCTTCCCCTGCAAACCTTTCCCTTGGTGCTAGTTGAACGATCGTCTCTTCACATGCTCAGTTCTGAGAGATATGTGTGTGAAAGCTGTCCTTCAACTAGCTTGTTGCGAACACAAAGTCCCTTTTCAGTTACAAACTACACTCCATACATATATATGGGGAGGTTCTAGCTCCAACTCGGTTTTACAGTGAAAACTGCAGGAACTTCAAAACGGCACTAAGAAACATACTGAGAAACCAGAGTAAATATTCCGCTTTCAACCCGTTCCCTTGGTGCTAGGTGAACGAACGTCTCTCCACATGCTCAATTCTGAGAGGGAAGTGTGTGTGAAAGCCGTCCTTCACCTAGAATGTTGGAAACACAAAGTTACTTTTCAGTTGCAAACTCCACTCCACACATCTATATGGGGAGGTACTATCACCAACTCGGTTTACAGTGAAAACTGCAGGAAATGCAAACCGAAACTAGGAAAAAGTCTGAGAATCCAAAGTAAAAGTTTCCCCAGCAACCATTTCCCTTGGTGCTAGGTGAACGAAAGTCTCTCCATATGCTCAGATTTTAGAGATAAGTGAGTGTAAGCCGTCCTTCACCTAGCTTGTTGGGAACACAATGTTTATTTTCAGTTGCAATCTCCACTCCATATATATATATGGGGAGATAATAGCTAAAACTCGGTTTTACAGTGAAAACTGCAGGAACTTCAAACCGGCTCTAAGAAACAGACTGAGATGCCAAGGTAAAAGTTTCTCCTGCAATCCGTTCCCTTGGTGCTAGGTGAACGAACGTCTCTCCACATGCTCAGTTCTGAGAGATAAGTGTGTGTGAAAGCTGTCCTTCACCTAGCTTGTTGGGAACACAAAGGTTCTTTCCAGTTGCAAATTCCACTCCATACATATATATGGGGAGGTACTAGCTCCAACTCTGTTTTACAGTGAAAATTGCAGGAAATTCAAACCGGCACTAGGAAACAGACTCAGAAACCAGAGAAAAATTTCTCCTGTAACCCGTTCCCTTGGTGCTTGATGAACGAACGTCTCTCCACATGCTCAGTTCTGAGAGATATATGTGTGAAAGCCATCCTTCAACTAGCTTGTTGGGAACACAAGGATTCTTTTCAGTTGAAATTTCCTCTCCATACATATATATGGGGTGGTACATAATCCAACTCGTTTTTCCAGGGAAATCTGCAGGAACTTCAAACCGGCACTAGGAAATAGACTGAGAACCCAGAGTAAAAGTTTCTCCTGCAACCCGTTCCCTTGGTGCTAGTTGAAAGAACGTCTCTACACATGCTCAGTTCTGAGAGATATGTGTGTGATAGTCGACCTTCATTTAGCTTGTAGGGAACACAAAGATTCTTTTCAGTTGCAAACTCCACTCCATACATATATATGGGGAGGTACTAGCTCCAACCTGGTTTTAAAGTGAAAACTGCAGGAAATTCACCGGCACTAGGAAACATACTGAGAAACCAGAGTAATAGTGTTTCCTGCATCCCGTTCCCGTGGTGCTAGGTGAACGAACGTCTCTCCACATGCTCAGTTCTGAGAGATAATTGTGTTGAAAGCCGTCCTTCACCTAGCTTGTTGGGAACATAAAGTTTCTTTTCAGTAGCAAACTCCACTCTATACATTTATAGGGGGGGTACTAGCACCAACTCGGTTTTACAGTGAAAACTGCAGGAAATTCAAACCGGCACTAGGAAACAGACTGAGATACAAGAGTAAATATTTCCTCTGCAACACTTTCCCTTGGTGCTAGGTGAACGAACGTCTCTCCATATGCTCAGATTTTAGAGATAAGTGAGTGTAAGCCGTCCTTCACCTAGCTTGTTGGGAACACAATGTTTATTTTCAGTTGCAATCTCCACTCCATACATATATATGTGGAGATAATAGCTAAAACTCGGTTTTACAGTGAAAACTGCAGGAACTTCAAACCGGATCTAAGAATCAGAATGAAATACCAGAGTAAAAGTTTCTCCTGCAACCCGTTCCGTTGGTGCTAGGTGAACGAACGTCTCTCCACATGTTCAGTTCTGAGAGATATGTGTGTGTGAAAGCCGTCCTTCAACTAGATTGTTGGGAACACAATGCTTATTATCAGTTGCAAACTCCACTCCATGCATATATATGGGGAGGTACAAAATACAAATCTTTTTTACATTGAAAACTCCAGGAAGTTCAAACCGGCACTAAGAATCATACTGAGAAACCAGAGTAAAAGTTTTCCCTGCAACCCGTTCCCTTGGTGCTAGGTGAATCAACGTCTCTCCACATGCTCAGTTCTGAGAGATAATTGTGTGTGAAAGCCGTCCTTCACATAGCTTGTTGGGAACACAAATTTTCTTTTCAGTTGCAAATTCCACTCCATACATTTATATGGGGAGGTTCTTACTCCAACTCAGTTTTCAAGTGAAAACTGCAGGAACTTCAAACCGGCACTAGGAAAGAGACTGAGAACCCAGAGTAAAAGTTTCCCCTGCAAACCGTTCCCTTGGTGCTAGTTGAACGAACGTCTCTTCACATGCTCTGTTCTGAGAGATATGTGTGTGAAAGCTGTCCTTCAAGTAGCTTGTTGCGAACACAAATTTCTTTTCAGGTACAAACTACACTCCATACATATATATGGGGAGGTACTAGCTCCAACTCGGTTTTACAGTGAAAACTGCAGGAACTTCAAACCGGCACTAAGAAACATACTGAGAAACCAGAGTAAATGTTTCTCTTGCAACCCGTTCCCTTGGTGCTAGGTGAACGAACGTCTCTCCACATGCTCAGTTCTGAGAGGGAAGTGTGTGTGAAAGCCGTCCTTCACCTAGAATGTTGGAAACACAAAGTTACTTTTCATTTGCAAACTCCAATCCACACATATATATGGGGAGGTACTATCACCAACTCGGTTTTACAGTGAAACTGCAGGAAATGCAAACCGGAACTAGGAAACAGTCTGACAATCCAAAGTAAAAGTTTCTCCAGCAACCCTTTCCCTTGGTGCTAGGTGAACGAACGTCTCCCCATATGCTCAGATTTTAGAGATAAGTGAGTGTAAGCCGTCCTTCACTTTGCTTGTGGGAAAACAATGTTTATTTTCAGTTGCAATCTCCACTCCATATATATATATGGGGAGATAATAGCTAAAACTCGGTTTTACAGTGAAAAACTGCAGGAACTTCAAACCGGCTCTAAGAAACAGACTGAGATGCCAAGGTAAAGTTTCTCCTGCATCCGTTCCCTTGGTGCTAGGTGAACGAACGTCTCTCCACATGCTCAGTTCTGAGAGATAAGTGTGTGTGAAAGCTGTCCTTCACCTAGCTTGTTTGGAACACAAAGTTTCTTTCCAGTTGCAAATTCCACTCCATACATATATATGGGGAGGTACTAGCTCCAACTCGGTTTTACAGTGAAAATTGCAGGAAATTCAAACCGGCACTAGGAAACAGACTCAGAAACCAGAGAAAAATTTCTCCTGTAACCAGTTCCCTTGGTGCTTGATGAACGAACGTCTCTCCACATGCTCAGTTCTGAGAGATATGTGTGTGAAAGCCATCCTTCAACTAGCTTGTTGGGAACACAAGGATTCTTTTCAGTTGAAACTTCCTCTCAATACATATATATGGGGTGGTACTTAATCCAACTTGTTTTTCCAGGGAAAACTGCAGGAACTTCAAACCGGCACTAGGAAATAGACTGAGAACCCAGAGTTAAGTTTCTCCTGCAACCCGTTACCTTGGTGCTAGTTGAACGAATGTCTCTCCACATACTCAGTTCTGAGAGATATGTGTGTGAAAGCCGTCCTTCATTTAGCTTGTAGGGAACACAAAGTTTCTTTTCAGTTGCAAACTCCACTCAATACATATATATGGCGAGGGTACTAGCTCCAACCTGGTTTTAAAGTGAAAACTGCAGGAAATTCACCGGCACTAGGAAACATACTGAGAAACCAGAGTAATAGTGTTTCCTGCATCCCGTTCCCGTGGTGCTAGTGTGAACCAACGTCTCTCCACATGCTCAGTTCTGAGAGATAAGTGTGTGTGAAAGCCGTCATTCACCTAGCTTGTTGGGAACACAAAGTTTCTTTTCAGTTTGCAAACTCCACTCCCATACATATATATGGGGATGGTTCCTTACTTCAACTCGGTTTTTACAAGTGAAAACTGCAGGGAAATGCAAACCGGAACTAGGAAACAGGACTGAGAAACCAGAGTAAAAGTTCTCCTGCAAACCCTTTCCCTTGGTGCTAGGTGAACGAACGTCTCTGCCACATGCACAGTTCCTGCGAGATGACTGTGTTTAAAGCCGTCTTTCATGCCCTAGCTTGTTGGGAACATAAAGTTTCTCTTTCAGTTGCAAACTCCACTTCTATACATTTATAGGGGATGTACTAGCTCCAACTCGGTTTTTCAGAGTGAAAACTGGCAAGGAATTCCAAACCGGCACTAGGAACAGACTGAGATACAAGATGTAAATATATTCCTCTGCAACACTTATCCCTTGGTGCTAGGTGAACGAAAGTCTCTCCACATGCTACGCCCTTTTCGCGCTCCAGTGTGTGTCCCGGCGACGTCCTTCACTTCGCTTGTTGGGAACACAATATTTATTTTCAGTTGCAAACTCCACTCCATAATATATAGGGGGAGGTAGGTGAGCTCCAACTCGGTTTTTACAGTGAGAACTGCAGGAAATACAAACCGGCACTAGGAAACAGACTGATAAACCAGAGTAAAAGTTTGACCTGCAAAACGTTCCCTTTGGTGCTAGGTGAAGCAACGACTCTCCACATGCTCAGTTCTGAGAGATAAGTGTGTGTGAAGCCGTCCTTCACTTAGCTTGTTGGGAACACAATGTTTATTTAAGTTGCAAATTCCACTCCATAAATATATATGGGGAAATAATAGCTAAAACTCGGTTTTACAGTGAAAACTGCAGGAACTTCAAACCGGCTCTAAGAAACAGACTGAGATACCAGAGTAAATGTTTATCCTGCAACCCGTAACCTTGGTGCTAGGTGTACGAACGTCTCTCCACATGCTCAGTTCTGAGAGATAAGTGTGTGTGAAAGCCGTCCTTCAACTAGATTGTTGGGAACACAATGCTTATTATCATTTGCAAACTCCACTCCATGCATATATATGGGGAAGAACTAGATCCAAATCGGTTTTACATTGAAAACTCCAGGAACTTCAAACCGGCACTAAGAAACATAGTGAGAAACCAGAATAAAAGTTTTTTCTTCAACCCGTTCCCTTGGTGCTAGGTGAACCAACGTCTCTCCACATGCTCAGTTCTGAGAGATAAGTGTGTGTAAAAGCCGTCCTTCACCTAGCTTGTTGGAAACACAAAGTTTCTTTTCGGTTGCAAACTCCACTCCATACATATATATGGGGAGGTACTTACGCCAACTCAGTTTTCAAGTGAAAACTGCAGGAAATTCAAACCGGCACTAGGAAAGAGACTGAGAACCCAGAGTAAAAGTTTCCCCTGAAAACCGATCCCTTTGTGCTAGTTGAACAAACGTCTCTTCACATGCTCAGTTCTGAGAGATATGTGTGTTAAAGCTGTCCTTCAACTAGCTTGTTGGGAACACAAGGATTCTTTTCAGTTGAAAATTCCTCTCAATACATATATATGGGGTGGTACTTAATCCAACTTGTTTTTCCAGGGAAAACTGCAGGAACTTCAAACCGGCACTAGGAAATAGACTGAGAACCCAGAGTTAAAGTTTCTCCTGCAACCCGTTACCTTGGTGCTAGTTGAACGAATGTCTCTCCACATACTCAGTTCTGAGAGATATGTGTGTGAAAGCCGTCCTTCATTTAGCTTGTAGGGAACACAAAGTTTCTTTTCAGTTGCAAACTCCACTCAATACATATATATGGCGAGGTACTAGCTCCAACCTGGTTTTAAAGTGAAAACTGCAGGAAATTCACCGGCACTAGGAAACATACTGAGAAACCAGAGTAATAGTGTTTCCTGCATCCCGTTCCCGTGGTGCTAGGTGAACCAACGTCTCTCCACATGCTCAGTTCTGAGAGATAAGTGTGTGTGAAAGCCGTCATTCACCTAGCTTGTTGGGAACACAAAGTTTCTTTTCAGTTGCAAACTCCATTCCATACATATATATGGGGAGGTTCTTACTTCAACTCGGTTTTACAGTGAAAACTGCAGGAACTGCAAACCGGAACTAGGAAACAGACTGAGAAACCAGAGTAAAAGTTTCTCCTGCAAACCTTTCCCTTGGTGCTAGGTGAACGAACGTCTCTCCACATGCACAGTTCTGCGAGATAACTGTGTTTAAAGCCGTCTTTCACCTAGCTTGTTGGGAACATAAAGTTTCTTTTCAGTTGCAAACTCCACTCTATACATTTATAGGGGATGTACTAGCTCCAACTCGGTTTTACAGTGAAAACTGCAGGAAATTCAAACCGGCACTAGGAAACAGACTGAGATACAAGAGTAAATATTTCCTCTGCAACACTTTCCCTTGGTGCTAGGTGAACGAAAGTCTCTCCACATGCTCAGATTTTAGAGATAAGTGTGTGTAAGCCGTCCTTCACTTAGCTTGTTGGGAACACAATATTTATTTTCAGTTGCAAACTCCACTCCATAAATATATAGGGGGAGGTAGTAGCTCCAACTCGGTTTTACAGTGAGAACTGCAGGAAATACAAACCGGCACTAGGAAACAGACTGATAAACCAGAGTAAAAGTTTGACCTGCAAAACGTTCCCTTGGTGCTAGGTGAAGCAACGACTCTCCACATGCTCAGTTCTGAGAGATAAGTGTGTGTGAAGCCGTCCTTCACTTAGCTTGTTGGGAACACAATGTTTATTTTTAGTTGCAAATTCCACTCCATAAATATATATGGGGAAATAATAGCTAAAACTCGGTTTTACAGTGAAAACTGCAGGAACTTCAAACCGGCTCTAAGAAACAGACTGAGATACCAGAGTAAATGTTTATCCTACAACCCGTAACCTTGGTGCTAGGTGTACGAACGTCTCTCCACATGCTCAGTTCTGAGAGATAAGTGTGTGTGAAAGCCGTCCTTCAACTAGATTGTTGGGAACACAATGCTTATTATC